>NC_033643.1:2178515-2254426 GCF_001540865.1 Ananas comosus | reverse complement strand
AAAATTCTCAGATCGAACTAGAAAAAAATTAACTAACAAATTAAATCACAAAATAATCTAAATTTCATTCTTTTTTATTAAAAAAGATTTAGAAAGCAATAGGTATGGAAAGAAATTTTAATGCATAGTTTCTTAAAATTAAACTCATTTGCAATATTAACCAAATAAACAAAGAGAAAAGAAAAATTAAAAGATCATATTGTCAAATCATTTGACAATTTCCTTATATAAAATGCCAAATTATGAAAGGAAAGATAGAGAGAGAAAAAGGAAACAAAGGAAAAATAAAAATTTTAAAAATATAGTTAAGGTAAAATAACTAAATTGCCCATGTATTAAAAGACAAAAATACCCTTTTTTGAGGTATCTGGTAACCAGTATCTTTTCCAAAGTGACGTCACAAAAAATCAAATCGGAGCCGTTGAATACGCGTGAATGAACGGTAAAAAAAAAAAGAAAGTATAGAAGCATTACTCATTGTATATTGTGATAGCTTAAATATATATTGTAATATTTTAAACAATAGTTTATGTTCTGGTCTTTTATTTTTAAAAATTATATATATGTATATATTTTGTATTTGAAAAGTATAAATTTATGTTAAAATACAAATGATGAAAAATAATTTTGAAAAAATAATTAATGTAGTAAGAAAATATATAAAATTTATGTGATTCGACCACCGTCGTATGTTTACGGGCGAAGACAAAAGTAAATATGTCGAAAGTGAAATGAAAAAACTTCTCTCTCTCAAATAATTTCAAAACCAAACTATACGCAACGCGCTCCACCATGTGCATACCGACACTAGCATCTTCTTAGGTTAACTTAAATTAATTAGACTGACCGTCCCTAGAGTAAGTGGCAAAGGATTTGGTGGTTGGTACCCAAGACCCAAATTCGAAACCCGGTTGATTTACATTTTCAGCTAAGTTTATTTCTAAATGAAATAAACGAAGCGGGTAGCGTGCTATCTATCTCTCAAAAAAAAAAAAAAAAAAAAAACTTAAATTAATTAGAGCACCAGTGGAGTCCTCTCAGTACGGGCACCAACAGCACCTTGGGCTTAAGTAGCTCTATATTAATTTGAGAATGACTTTGGCTTCAATTACTGCAGCAGTAGCATATATATATATATATATATATATATTATATATATATATATATATATAGCTAGGCTACTATACTATCTATAGTACCGAGACCCTCCGGTACTATAGTTGGTTTTCGATGTTTAGGCGTTTCAAATCAACGCGATTCCACACCGGTTAAATATGCCATCTAGGGTTTTATGAATTATTTTTAGTTCTTTAGGAATAAAATTTTTAGTTTTTTCAGGTATCGCTTACTTAGTAATAAATTATATCAAAATGAACTGGAAATTGAATAATCTTCTAAATTTGGAGTTATAGGACTTTAAATCAAAGATCAACACATGTTAACCTTAAACTCTATATAGTTAAAGTATTTTCTATCAAAATTTGAAGAAATTTTAATTCGTTTACATCCGTTAAAACTCCAAACTTTTCATAATAGCCATTGAAAATAGACAATTTTTGAAATAGTTTGCATCACAAACGTAACTATGTTCGAAAAATATAAAATTTTATTTCTCAGAAAATTTTAAATACCCCTAGATCAGTTTTAACGGTGTGGATCATTGATTTGAACGCCATAACGACAAACCAACAACTATAGTACGGCGAGTCGGTACTATAGATAGATATAGTAGCCCTAATCTCTCTCTCTCTCTCTCTCTCTCTCTCTCTCTCTCTCTCAATATTATATAAATTTTGGGCTTATATTTTTTTTTTATTTTTCTTTATAATGTGACTTATTTATGAAGAAGTCTATATATTAAAGTTATATATAACTTTTGGTATTTGTTATATATAATTTCTATTTTACTCATTTGTTTATTCATGATATAAGGTTGTATGTTTAGTTTAATATTTTATGGTATATTTTTGCATTATTGCTCTAAATATATATAAAGTGATCATGAAAATTTTAGAGTAAAATATATAGACTTCATACAGTTTACAAATTTTGAGTCACATAAAGTTGTAAAGAAAATTACTTTGGACTTTTATCTTTCCGCTGCGTTTTGGAATAATGTGAAATTTTCGGTCATTCAATATCATATAAAGGTTAATGTGAGATTAATTATGTCTAGGAGTAGCCACAGCATCCTAGTCATGATATTTGATCACTTATGGTATTTTTATAAGATGATATTGATTTAAAGTTAACCCGAAAATTCATATGGATTCCTAATTTATTTTTAAATAGTCATTCAATGTCAAATAAGGTTATTTGTATTTTTCATTATGCTCAGGAGTAGCCACAGCATCCTATAGATAATGAAAAATATATAAGGTATTGCTGATATTGAATTAAAGTTATTTGTATTTTTCATTATGCTCAGGAGTAGCCACAGCATCCTATAGATAATGAAAAATATATAAAGTATTACTGATATTGAATTAAAGTTATTTGTATTTTTCATTATGCTCAGAAATAGCCACAGCATCCTATAGATAATGAAAAATATATAAGCTATTAGTGATATTGAATTAAAGTTTGACTATTTATTGCAGTCAAATAAATTAATTTTCTGAATGTTGACTGGAATAAGATAGTGGATTGAATTTCTAGATAGCGAGTTTTCCTATGCCCACAGGTACAGAAATCTTGTTGTTTAGAAATTTGTTTTCTGCTAGTCTTATTATTAAAGTAGATGAATTCTATGCGTGTAGCACCTCTGCCCACAGGAAGGTAGAATTTATCTAATCTAATGATTATTATCTTATAGTAGGCGATAAAGTTCAACATTTTCTTTGTTTTTGCAGCTTCTTCCTCTACTGCATTTCTTAATGATGTTTCTCGTATTCCCATGCTTACTGGGGACAATTATTCTGATTGGAAAGAAATTATTTCTTTTACTTTGGGTTATATGGATTTAGACTTGGCTCTACGCATTGAGCAATCGCCTAAGGTAGTGGGGCCAATGACTCCACAGCAGGAATCCGCGCGGAAAAAGTGGGAGCGATCCAACCGCTTAAGTTTGATGCTCATAAAGTCTAGAGTATTAAAAAGTATAAGGGGATCGATTCCAGAATGTGATAATACCAAGGATTACCTAAAGGCTAGTGAGGAGCAGTTTGTTAGCTCCTATAAAGTTTGTCTCGAAAAGAAGGGCATTGAAACTATCTATATTTGTTATGAATCTCATTTAGTTAATGTTTCTAAAAACACATGGTGGATTGCCTCTGGTACTAATGTACATATCTCAAATACCATGCAGGGTTTTCACAATCTAACGATGCTAAAGCCAAATGAAAGGATTTTAATTAGCGGAGAATGAAATAAATCTCAAGTTGAAGCCGTAAGAAAGTTTATTTTAGAACTTAAAACTGGTTTTGTACTTGAACTTGAGAATACTTTTTATGTTCCTAAATTTTCTAGAAATTTAGTTTCTGTTTCTAAATTGAGAAATAAAGGCTTCAAATTTTTATTTGAAAATAAATTTTTTACTATGTTCTACGATAATGTTATTGTTGGCAATGGTTATTTGGTAGATGATTTGTACAAATTCAATTTGATTCAATCTTTTAAAAATAATTTTAATGTTGATAATGACATTGGTGTTAAAAGGAACATTATTAAAGAAAACTCCTCCTATTTATGGCACAAGCGTTTAGCTCATATCTCTTTAGAGAGAATAAAGAGATTGGTAAAAGAAAAGATCTTACAAGATCTTGACTTTACCGATTTTGGTACCTGTGTGGAATGCATAAAGGGAAAGTATACTGACACAAATACCACTAAAGGTGCCAGAAGGAGTTCTTAAATTTTTGAGATCATACATATAGATATCTGTGGACCTTTTCCTACTCCTTGTTTCAACGGTCAGAGATATTTTATCTCATTTATTGATGACTATTCAAGATATATGTATCTCTATCTCTTATTTGAAAAAGCTGAGGCTCTTGATACTTTTAAAGCTTATAAGATTGAGGTAGAGAAACAATTGGATAGGAAAATCAAGATTGTAAGGTCCGACAGAAGGGGTGAGTATTATGGAAGACATACGGATAAAGGTCAAATGATCGGTCCATTTGGTCAATTCCTCAAAGGTGAAGGCATCATTGCACAGTATACGATGCCTGGCACGCCCCAGCAAAATGGCGTTGCCGAAAGGAGGAATAGAACACTCATGGACATGGTAAGGAGCATGATTAGTAGCTATTGTCTTCCATCTTCTCTTTGGAGTGAAGCACTAAAGACAGCAGTATATGTTCTAAATAGGATTCCATCGAAGGCTGTTTCCAAAACTCCTTTCGAGTTATGGAAAGGGTGAAAACCTAGTTTAAATCACCTGCATTTATGGGGATGTCCAACTGAAGTGAGGGTTTATAATCCACACATAAAGAAATTGGATCCTCGAACAGTCAGTGGATATTTCATTGGCTATGCGGTAAACTCCAAAGGATTCAGGTTCTATTGTCCAAATCACCCATCCAAGATAGTTGAGGCCAGGAATGCCAAATTTCTTGAGGATTCTGAAACTAGTGGGAGTGTTGTTCCTCAAAAGATGGATTTTGAGGAAATAAGGGATTCAACTAGTTATGCATCAACAGATAATAATTTAGTTGCTATTCCAGGAGGTCAATTTGACCGTAATGAAGATCAACTAATTTTAGAGCATGAAAATGCTGAACCAGTTGAACCTCCCCATGAAGATCTGTCCCAAGAGGAACAGATAATTATAGAGCCAGCTGCACAGAATAATGAAAATCTGCAGGAAGAGGTTGGCTTAAGAAGATCCTCAAGACAAAGGAGATCGGCGATTCCTGATGATTATGTAGTCTATCTTCAGGAGTCTGACTTTGATGTTGGACACCATAAAGACCCATGGACGTTTTCAGAAGCCATGCAGGGAGATAAATCCTCCCTATGGTATGATGCCATGAAGGAAGAGATGAAATCTATGACGGATAACAAAGTTTGGGATCTCGTTGAATTACCACAAGGAGTCAAAGCCATTGGCTGTAAATGGGTCTTCAAGACCAAAAGGGACTCTTTAGGTAACATAGAACGACATAAGGCCAGACTTGTTGCCAAAGGTTTCACTCAGAAAGAAGGCATTGATTATCATGAAACCTTCTCTCCGGTATCAAAGAAGGATTCATTAAGAATTATCATGGCTTTGGTAGCTCATTTCGATTTAGAGTTACATCAAATGGATGTGAAAACGGCATTTCTAAATGGGGATATAGAGGAGATAGTCTATATGCAACAGCCCGAAGGTTTCAGCACAGATGAAAGTAATCACCTTGTTTGCAGACTAAAGAAATCTATATACGGACTTAAACAGGCTTCCCGTCAGTGGTATATCAAGTTTCATAATGTAATTACTACATTTGGTTTCGTAGAAAATATTGTGGACCAGTGTATATACCTTAAGGTTAGTGGGAGTAAGTATATTTTCTTAGTTCTGTATGTGGATGATATTCTGCTTGCAAGTAGTGATTTGAGTTTGCTTAAAGATACCAAAGATTTTCTTTCTAAGAATTTTGAGATGAAGGATATGGGTGAAGCCTCTTTTGTCATTGGCATAAAGATTCACAGAAATAGATCTCAAAGGATTTTGGGTCTATCTCAGAAAGCCTACATCGAAAGAGTTCTAGAAAGATTTAATATGGCAAACTGTGCACCTACAGCTGCACCTATTATAAAAGGTGACAGGTTCAATCAGAAACAGTGTCCTCAGAATGATTTAGAACGAGAACATATGAAGAGCATACCCTATGCCTCTGCAGTAGGGAGCTTAATGTATGCGCAGGTCTGTACCAGACCTGATATAGCTTATGCAGTGGGGATGTTGGGTAGATACCAAAGCAACCCTGGCCTTGATCATTGGAAAGCTGCAAAGAAGGTTATGAGATATTTACAAGGAACAAAGGATTATATGCTCACCTACAGACATTCTGACCATCTTGAGGTGGTTGGATATTCGGACTCTGATTTTGCTGGATGCGTGGATTCTAGAAAGTCCACATCAGGATATATTTTCTTACTTGCTCAAGGTGCTATATCTTGGAGGAGCACTAAGCAAGATACAGTTGCTACATCCACTATGGAGGCAGAGTTCATCGCTTGCTATGAGGCTTCGTCACAGGCATTATGGCTGAGAAATTTTATCTCAGGTTTAAGAGTTGTCGATTCTATCTCAAGGCCAATTAAGATTTATTGCGACAACTCTGCTGCAGTGTTCTTTGCCAAGAATAGTTGAGTTACAGATCGCAGCAAACATATCGATATAAAGTATTTTGCTGTGAAGGAATACGACAAGAAGAAGGTGGATATCCAACACATTGGGACCGAGAGGATGATTGCTGATCCTATGACTAAAGCATTGCCGGCAAACAAATTCAAGGATCATATTCATCATATGGGTATCTTGAGTCCATTTACAGTTTAAGTGTTTTCTTCTTGTGTAAAGACTTTAAAGACTATTCTTATTTGAGTAAGAACATATTTTGGTTTTTGTATATATGCGCATAAAATTATTTTTGTATATTAAAGTTTTATTGTGCACTAAAGTGGGACTCTGAGTTGAACTTATAATAAGTTCATACGGTTGTAACTCATAAAGTTATTTGATTAAGGAATTCGTACTTTTGATACATGGAAGGAAGTGTTCATCTTTTGGGGCATAACCGCTATGATCAAAGTATTGTTATTTCTTGGTCGAGTGGGAGATTTTGACTGTATAATTTAGTTGGTACCTAATAAAGTTTTTGTATCGCCTATACAATAATAAATATATCACTAGGCTAAGTGGTAGAATATTGGATGTGGCCCACATGATATATTCAAGGCGATCCATAAAGATACGGTCAATCTATTTAAGTCGATCTATAAAGATATTTTAGATCTTACGGTTAGGATGTATCTGGAAACGTCCTTGATGGACAGACGTGATTTAACATCCTTACATTAAGTTATATATAAATATGTAACATACGAGAGTCCCGGTCTAACCCTAATTCAATTGTCTGTGACGGCTCCATCTCCGGGGATAAGGGAATTAGACTCGAAACGTCCGTCTTCTTGCAGATCACGAACGAGGACGAACCACGAGTAAGGATCGCCGCTTACAAATCGGATACAGAAATCAAAATCATGGCAGAAGGTACGATCTAGTTTCTCATAAAGTTTCTAACAATGTACAGATAATTAATATTGCTTTTGTACAAATTCTACTCTCCATATTTGACTTGTTTTCTCTAAATGCGTCTGAAACAAATTCGAATCTATGAAAATAATTCGAACATAATTTCTTTAAGATATGTGTACAAATTAACATGGGTAGCAAATCGAAAGCTTCCTAAGGAGACATCATTTGGAAGGTTTCTATGCAAGTTTTGTCCCTCTAGAACGAATTCAGATGTGTATAAAAATATTTAAATATTTTTTTAAGACATATATAAAGACTAAGTGCTTGGCAGCCAATGTGAACTTTCCAGAGAGGGATTATTTGGAAAGCCCCTAAAGGTAGCAAGGAAAAGTTTGAAATCACGTTATGATTGACAGTTTTGGATTACATGTAACAAAATTTTACTTTATTTATGCTACCGTTTAGAATGTATAGTTTGTTACTGGCTTTTATTTTAGCTGATAGATTTTTTTTTTATTAAATAAGGGTATATCCTATTTTAGTAAAACATAAATGGCCTAGGGCAAAGCGTTTCTAAGAGCGTGCCACAACGAACAAAACAAAACAAAACAAAAAAAATAGAAAAACATCATAGAAGTACAGTAACCAAACAGTAGATCTTGAGTTTGGATCTCGCTACAAATTGAAAAGTGTATCCTGTGTAGAGCTGGCAAATGAACGAGCCGGCTCGCGTTCGACTCGATATTTGGCTCGCTCGAGCTCGACTCGAAATTAAATGAGCCGAGCTTGAACAAAAAAAAATGCTCGAAATTCATTTCAAGCCGAGCTTGAGTATTACTCGACTCGCGCGAATTAGGCTCGAAAAGTTCGAAAAGCTCGAATATATATATATATACTAATATATATATATAAATTAATAGTATATATATATAATACTATATATATATATATATATAATATATATATATATATATGGTAGGAGCTACTATGCTATCAACAAGGGTATAGAGGATCTGGTGCGTTTCGATTTTTATTTTTAATCAACTAATCAATTTCTTTGAATAAATACTTTAATTAACCTGAGGACCACTCAATCCTAGAAAGTTTACTTAATCCTAGAAGGACCGCAATCATCCCTAAACCATAAAATTCTTAATCAAAAGCGGTCAAAAACTTCGAAAAACATCAAGAGTCCTTTATATTTCGATAGCCATATAGTTCTCTTTTTCTCTCTCTCTCTTCTCTCTCATATTATATATATATATATAATATATATATATATATAATATAATAAATATATTTTATTATATATAGGTGAGTGATAATCTGAGTTATTAAAATTGGCCCAAATATTGTTGTCCATCAAAAACAAACCAATAGACCAAATCAAAGACAAAATTTACTAAAAATTATACATTTTTCAATTTCTTTCTTTCTTCACAGAGCTCTAAATTTTTAATATGTTTCTCTCTTTTTCTTTTTCTGTCTCTCACCCTATGTGGCCAAGCAGGAAGCCCTCCAAGTTACCAAGTAGCAGTATATGTCTGTCGTTGCCTATCATGCTATTAATTGTATGCTTGAGAAAATATACAGAATATTTTTAAAGTAAAAAATTATTATTCATATAAAATTTTAATTTTAGTTATATATGATTGGATAGTTTAATCCAATATTTATCTATATAATTTATTTATTTTTGACTGCATAAATAAAAATGAATAATATGAAGATTGAAGGCGAAAGAAAAGACATGTGAGGCTGGATGAGCCGAATGTGCGGGGAAAGTCGGAAATTAAGCCGGGAGATGAGCCGAATGGCTAGCACAATAAAAAATCTGGTCAGCCCGAATAGCCGAACGTGACTTTCTATTGAATAGGGAATGGAAGAGTACAAGAACAGGGGAGTGATGCCCGTGGGGCAGACAAACTCCAGATATATTCTACAAGGGAGTGATGCCCATGTGGCAGACAGACTCCAAATATCTAAGTTACAGGAACTACTTCTAGGAAAAGCGGTAAATGCGAGAAAGAAAGATGCAAGGAAATAAAGGTGGTCTTTTGTGCGCAGGGGCGAAGATCTCTTTTTGGGGTATTATTACCCTATTTATAGATAGCCTCCCTCGGTCAGTTATTGCTCTTACACGATCGGCCACTATCTCCTCATATTTCGGACCATTTCTAGCTGATCGGAACCGCATGTAACTGCTTGCGGTTACCGTAACTTCCTTCAATTGGCGCGATATATTTTTCCGGTGCTCCCGATACACGACCTAATAGATACTTTTGAAGGGAATATTCGGATCTAAATCTCATCCGCGCCTAATTGGCTCAACAATTGTTCCCTCGGCAGCTTTCGAAGTAACACTTCGATAGCTGGCGTGATCTGAAACACGATGGTTTCATCTCAGCCATCCCCTTTTTTCGCTGCCGAAATCCTGTAATTGCTTCGATAACAAGCGCGATCCGAGGCGTCGTTCTCGGTCCAATCACATTCAAAATCTCTATACCAATACCAGACGTAATTCGAGGCGTAACCCTCTGTACGGTTTAATCTTAGCCGTTTATTTTCTTTCTTACGGCCCGATCTCTATCCTTATTTTGTCTTATCTGCGGTATTAACTAGGTCATCTTAATTACCGCCGTCTATTCATAATTATAGTCGACCTCGAAACTCGCTTTGACGCGACAGTTCTATACGACGGCCTTTTCTTCTTCCCCAAACTTCTCATTCTTTTTGTCTCTTCTTTCCTTTTTATCTCTTTTCGTTTTCTCTGACGAGAACTCTTCTTTGCCTCTTTTGTCGTCTTCTTCATCTTTCTTCGTTGCAAAGAATGGCACCTCTTCCGCCATTGCCTACTCGTCCCTTATTGGACTATACTTTGCTTAGGCCATATCTTGATTCAGACCCTGTTAGGTTTATCTTGGATCCCTTTTTTACCGAAGACCCATCTGCTGATGACTTCCCATTTTCTAATGAAGATCTTCCGTTGATGGATGAAAATATCCATCTTCATTCATGGTACCCTTCGGCTTCGACGGGGAGAAGTCTTCGAACCTGGCCTAGTATCTCAGACGCCTACTTAGCTTGGCTGGATCGTGTGCAAACCACTTATGGTGATTTATAGCGAGAAACTGGTATCTATGAAGCCATTCAGTTATCCCGAAAACCTCCTATAGCTGATTTTCTTCTTCTGGCTTCCGCCCTTTGTTTCTGGTCCCCTGTTTCTAACGTTTTTCTTTTTAGAGGCGGCCCTCTTACCCCAACTCTTTTTGATGTCACCGACATTGTCGGCCTACGCCCTCATAGCGTCACCCTTTCTATGGCTTATAACCCTGATGGTGTATCTGATTTTGAGGCCAATCTTGATCTCAATGATTTGGCCTACTCCAAATTTCTCCGTAAATTTGCAGGTGAGTCCCCTGCTCCAGTCACTAAGAAGGAACATACAACATTCCTTCTGTACTGGTTATGTCATAATCTTTTCTGCACTCGTTCGTAGAAAATTAACCGAGATTTTGTTTCCATCGCCGTTGGTTTATCTAACGGCGATAAATTGGCCCTGGGGCTCTATTTTCTTACTTTTGTTTGCAGGAAAATTTTTGATTCCATTAGGCCGTCACCCACTGGTGATGGTGTCACCATTGGCTCGGGTTGCAGCGTTTTTTGGTTTTTACAAATATTTTTGCAAATTTATTTCAGTAGGCTGTGCCGAGAACCTTTAGATTTGAGCTCGGCTGCTTATTTTGACTCCTATGGACTTGCTCTCGGCTGTCCTCCACCGTTTACACCTGGGCTTTCTCTATACTTCCTCATTTATTTTTTTATTTTTTATGATTCGAGTCCTCACTTTCTTATTTATTGGTCCCCTTTTGCTGATCGAGTCACTGGCCCCCCTTGGTTTTTAGCCAGATATGAATCACTTCAAGGGGAACTCGCCTCTTCTCGTGCTGGCGAGTATTTTGATGTTTTGTATTCTTTTTTGGCTCCTCGGGACTTGCACATCGGCTTGAAATCGCGCAAGAAGTTATTACCCAGTACCGAGGTTTACTCTCCACAATTTGTGGCGCGCCAATTCGGCTTTACACAGGCTGTTCCTGCTCCGGCCAAGTTTTTCACGACTAATACTGCCACTCATCGCCTGCCTACCAAGAGTATAGCTGATGCCGATCAGATTTCGGCTATGGGAAACCGTCTGCGGCGATTTTTCAAATTGGTCAGCTTCAGGCGGAATTATACCGGAGTGTTAGGTTTTCGCTATGCTGTAAATTGGGATATCTTCCTCAAGAAAATCTTTGCCCCTGTTATCTCGCATGCACATCGCAAGACTCGTCACCCTCTCAGTACGTTATCTCTTTTGAAATTAATTTCCTGCTTATGATTACTGCTACTTATTTGTTTTTCATTTGTAGCTCCTTTCCCAAGTAAGACTCAATCGGAAGGCCCTGCCGAGCCGTCCATATCAGAAGAAAAATCGGAAGAGGCTGCTGAATCTTCGCCTCCTTCCTCTGTAATGTTTTCTATTCTATTCCTCCTTTGCTCTTTCTATTTTGATGTTGTAATACTCACTTTACTTTTATTGTCAGTCTATACCTACTCCTTCGTCGGTCCGAACTTCAGATAAGAGACCGATTGAAACTGTACAAGTTACTCCTCTGCCGACTTCAAAACGGCGTAAATCAGTTGCTAAACGACAATTTCGACAAGCCGAAGATGCTCCTTCGGCTGACATTTTAGAAGACAAAGCCGAAGATATGCCTTCGGCCTCGATTCCAGAAACAAGAACCGAAGACATACCTTCGGCTAATGTTCCATTAGAGGAAACTACTGTGCTTTCCTCAGCCATTGAATAAAGCTGTGTCCCAACCGAAACAATTGACATCGGGGTACGTCAAGTTAGTCGTCAGTAAACAAGTTTTATATTTCTTCATCTATTTATCTTTTCCTTTTAACTCACAGTCCTCTCTTGAAAGAGCCCATTTTCCTCATTTCTCAAAGACACAGATGGAACGACAACTTCGTAGAGAAGCCCGTCTTGAGAAGAAACGAGGGATAGAGAAAAAAAAAACCTGTTGAAACAGCAAGCCCGACGCCATTACCGAGTGAGGCCGTTTCACCTTCTTCTGTCCCTCTTCATTCGACCCAGGGAGCTTCTCCTCTTGTTTCTGACGATCCTCTACCTGCTAATCTCCATTCTTTACTGGTCTCGAGCCCCAATTCTAATTAGGGAGATGACTTTTCCACCATTGTTGTATCATCGGACACTCAGAGCAAATTTGATGAGTGTCTTAAGATATATAGCACTGGTGTTCTTAATCTAGCTCAGAATCCAGAACAATTTGATCGGCTATACGCCCTTTTGCACGATTTAGCCGATCAATCAGACATTACTCCTAATATTCAATGTTTTGTAGCAACACTATCATCTCAGATTTATTCTTATTTGGCTCGGCAATGATCTTTGGGCGCCGAGCTTGTAGCTTTAGATCAACATTTTCATCGTGTTGATCATTTCAGAAGGAATATTCCTGATGTAGAGGCTCCCATTGCTGAAGTGAGCCGTGAAGATCAGTCTCTGGCAAATCAAGAATCGGCTTTACGGCAACGCATATCCACTCTCAAAGAAGAATTGGCTGCAGCCGAATCTACTCTGGCGCAAACTTCTGAACGCCGACTCCAACTGGGGGAACAATTGAAATCTACGAGAGAAAAAGGAATGAAAATTCAAGAAGAGCTCTCTCAGCTCTATAAGGTGCATCCTTTAATGAAACGCCGACGGAAAGCTGCCGAAACCGCTCAAGCTAATCTTATAGCCGAATGGAACCAACTTAGAGACTTATTATCTTGATTCGGCTTGTAATATTCTAACTTTGACTTTGATTATTTTCCTACATAGATGGGTAATATCTCTTTAAATATTTTTAGTTAATTGGTTTTTCATTTTCTGACCTATCTCTGTTATGCAAATAATATGCATTTCCTCTTGTGATTCGACTGACTTGAAATGGCCCATCCCAATTTGGAGACCATTTTCTATACGTTCGGTCTTTTTGACCGATTGGAAAAACCAGCCGAAGTACTAAATCACCGACGACAAATGTCTTTGATCGAACTCTCTTATTGTATGCGCTACGCACTCGGCTTTAGTATACTTGCATATTATCTAAAGCTATCAACCGAGTATCACATACTTCCTCTGCTTTGTCCTTCATTAAATTACTGTATGCATCAGCTGACAAATCTTTTTGCTTTTCTGTCCTCAAAAAAGGAACTGTTATCTCGGCTGGAATTACGACCTCATGTCCGTAAACTAACTGGAATGGTGTCATCCCTGTTGCCGTTTTCACTAAAGTTCGGCACGCCCATAATACTTCAGAAAGTTTTTCATTCCATTTTCTCGGATGCTTTTCGATGTGTCGTTTCATCAGGTTGATGACTATTTTATTCACTGCTTCTACTTGTCCATTCGCTTGGACATAATAAGGAGACAAATGAAGCAATTTTATTTTTCGAGACTCGATGAACCGAACAAACTGTCCACCTGTGAACATTGTCCCTTGATCGGTCGTAATTGTCTCGGAAATCCCAAAGCGATGAATTATATGATCTTCAACAAAATCAATAATTTCTTTTTAGGTAACCAACCGAGTGGGTTTTGCTTCCACCCACGTAGTGAAATAATCTACAGCCACTATTAAAAATTTGTGACCAGCCGAGGAGTTCGGCTGAATTTCTCCAATTAAATCCATGGCCCATCCTCGAAAAGGCCATGGTTTAATGATTGCATACATCTCAGAGGCCGGAACTCTCTGGATTGAGCTATGAAATTGGCAATCCTGACAACCTTTGGCATATTCTACACAATCTTGATGCATTGTTGGCCAATAATATCCTAAGTGCCGAATTGTCCATCTTAACTTTTTTCCGGCTAAATGGGTTTCACATATTCTTTCATGTATTTCTCCCATTATCAACAGAGCTTCTTCAGGTCCTAAGTACTTTAATAGAACCTCTTCGGCTGTTCTCTTGTAAAGTTGACAATCTAATAAACAATAGCCGAGAGCTCTTCTTCGAATATTATAGTCGACCCTTATATTAGGATCTTCCAGATATTTGATTAATAATTCTCTCCAATCTTCCTTTACTTCTATGGGAGCTATAATCGGTTCTCGTTTGTGAACCGAAGGTAGCAACCTCATCTGTATTACTATTGATTCTGACTTCGACTCTCTATATCCTGAAGCCGACTGAGCTAGTTCATTAACCTTTTCATTTTTCTGTCTGTTTAAATGTTTGAATTCAGTCTCTCTGAATTCACACAGTAACTCTAATGTCTTCCTTAAATAGTTCTGTAAATTTAGGTTTTCACATCGGTATTCCCCATTCACTTGTTTAATTATTAACTGTGAGTCACCGATGACTTTGATTGAATTTGCTTTCAATTCTTGTAAAATTTCTAGGCCAATTATTAAGGCCTCATATTCGGCTTGATTGTTAGAGCAGCCGAAATTTAGTTCGAAAGCAAATTGGCATGAATATCCTTCAGGAGATTCGATAACTATTCCAGCTCCTGCGGATTCGGCTGTTCTTGAGTCGTCAAAATAAAGTGTCCAAGACTGACAACTGACTAAATTTTGCTCCGGTTCTTCTAATTCCACACATAGATGATCAGCCAAGAAGTCAGCTATCGCTTGTCCTTTAACAGCTTTAGCTGGAATATAATTAAGGGAGAATTCCGACAAAGCCAACATCCATTTTTCAAGTCGACCCCTTAATACAGGTTTGGCCAACATATACTTTACGAGGTCGGTTTTGCATATTACCGACACCTCAGTCAGTAAAATATAGTATCTTAGCTTTGTGCATGAATAATACAAAGCCAAACATAATTTTTCAATAACCGAATACCGTTTTTCAGTATCTAAAAAACGTCGGCTTAGATAATAAATGGCTTGTTCTTCTTTTTCTTCATTTTCCTGGGCTAGCAAAATCCCAAATTCTCCTCTCCAGCCGATATGTACAACTTCATCGGCTGATTTGGCTTTGGAGGCACTAGTACCGGAGGATTCGATAAATATCTTTTTATATTTTCAAATGCCTCTTGTTGTTCCTCCGTCCAAATGAATTCTTCTTTGTCTTTAAGCCGAATTAATAGAGTAAAAACCCCAATTTTTTCGGCCAAGCTAGATATGAACCGCCGAAGATAATTAATCTTCCCGAGCAAACTTTGTAATTCTTTTTTGCTTTTTGGCGGCGGTAATTCTAATATTGCTTTCGTCTTGTTTTTATCAATTTCGATCCCTTTTTTATACACTAAAAATTCTAAAAAGTTTCCTGCTGAAACTCCAAAAGCACATTTTAAAGGGTTCATTTTCAAATTATATTTCCTCATTCTTTCAAAGGCGGGCTTTAAATCAATCCAATGTTTGGCTTGCGACTTGGATTTTACGACTATATCGTCAATGTATACTTCCAAAATTTTGCCTATTAAATTATGGAAAATAAAATTCATTGCTCTCTGGTAAGTAGCTCCGGCATTCTTTAAGCCGAACGGCATAACAACCCATTCAAAGGTTCCAATCGAACCAGGGCACCTAAAAGCCGTTTTAGCCATATCTTCCTCAGTAATATAAATTTGATTATAACCAGCATGTTCATCCATAAAGGACAGGACCTCATTACCGGAAGCCGAATCTACTAACATATCGGCTATTGGCATGGGTACTCATCTTTTGGTGTGGCTAAATTTAAGTTCCTAAAATCAATGCAAACTCTAAGTTTACCATTCTTTTTTCGTACTGGAACTATGTTAGACACCCAATCAACATAACGGGCCGCTCTAATAAATCCGGCCTTCAAAAGATTTTCTATTTCATTCTTAATTTGGAGTACAATACTCGGCTCAAACCTACGAGCCGGTTGTTTAAAAGGCTTAAACCCTTTTTTAATGGGTAGCCTATGCTCTACAATTTCTCGACTTAACCCAGGCATTTCTTCATAGCTCCAGGCGAAGCAGTCCTTGTACTCCTTCAATAGTTCTTTCAGCTCCTTCTGCTGTCGAGCCGAAAGCTTTGCGCTTATATACGTCGGTCTCTTATCTTCGTCGGATCCCAAATTTACTTCGATCAGCGGGTCTTGGGTCTCCAACTTTTTCTCACCGACTTTGATAGGCGATTCTTCTAGATCCAATTCTTTTGCTTGCCTATTTATTTCACATGACTTATCGGTCTTGGTGACCGACTTTATTTGATTTTCTTTTTCGGTCCTGTAAACCAAATCCATTATGACTTTTTCGGCTTTACTAGCCAAGTCATCAAGTGTTAACACATCGGCTGTGGCAGCCGAATCTTCCTTATAGCCGATCTTGTTGATCGGCTTATCCTGTCGAGGCTCTTGACAAGCCTCTATTCTTGATTTTTCGGACTCCATTTTAACCACTTTGGCGGCTCATCGGCTGCCACCAAAGCCCCTTCTTCTCTAGTAAAGATCAACTGGACTCCTTCTTCTATAACTCTTACGAAGGAAATTTGATCCGGATCCGCGTCGGCCCAATTAATATGGCCGATTTTTCCAGTATTGATGTCTACCATTTGGGGCCGTCCTTCGGCCCGGATTTCTTCAACTTTATCTCCGACCCACTGAAAAAGTTTTCCGTGGAGTGTGGAAGGCACGCATTCGTTTGCATGAATCCAATCACGCCCGAGTAGTAGGTTATATTGACTATCTGCATCAACCACAAAGAATGTCGTTCGTAAAGTTTTAGAACCTACCGTGATCTCGGTCGTAAGCACCCCTCGAGCTTGCTGACCGTTCCCAGTAAAGTCGGTCATGATCGTGTCCGTGGGTTCCAACTCATCTTCATCTTTACGCAACTTCTTGAAGAATACAGTGGGCATGACATTGACCATCGCTCCGCCATCAACCATAACTCGGCCTACTGGCCGACCTTCAATTAAGGCCTTTATAAAGAGAGGCCTTATGAACCTCGTCTGCATAGCCGGTGGTTTCTCAAAAACCACTGCATCTGCTGGTTGAACATCTTCCAATTGCAACTGGGCTACTTTAAGCCCATCTTCCTCCTCTTCTTTGAACTCTTCATACTCGATAAGCTCTGCCTTAAAAGATTGAGGCAGAGCATATACCATATTTACCTCAGCCGATGACTCTTCGGCTGACTTTCCTTTAACTCTCTGTTTCTTTTCTTCTGACTCCTTGGCCGGCTCGGCTGAAGAATCGCTCTCCATCCGGACTTCCCTTTCCTTAGGGGGCCATCTTTCTCTCTTGATCATCGTTTTGAGGGAAGCTATTTTGTCTTCTAACTCCCTCCTGCTCATTTTTTCTTCTGACTCAGCCTCGGTTGGCCGTTCTATTCTAGAATTCATTCGAGGGGCAGGCGATGAGCCGCCTGCCTCGTGGTCATTTCTCATTAGGCGAAAAGGGTGTGACTATTCATCAGGGCGCCTCCATATATTGAGCCTTATCCCTTTTCGCTTCTTCGTAGTGTTGTCTTGCCTCGGCTTGCATCCTCTGCTGTCGACGCTTTTGAGTTTTCGTTAACATCGGCCCCTGCCACCTAGCCGATGGTTTAACCTCAACTTCGTGCCATTCATCCACTGGCACGTTCGCCGGTACCTTTACTGTCCTCAAATGATTTTTCAAAATTTCTCTTCTCTCCCAAGGTCTCGGCCAAGGCTGAATGCCGAGCTCGTTGACTAATCACCGACCGAAGAATTCTATGTCCCCCTCGGTCATTCCCTCGAATTCTGGTTCTGGTCTCGGCCTCGTTTGATGCTGCCAATATGGCCGATATCCAGGAATCCTTGACTTGGTGCCGAAAGGTCTACCCTGGTAGTCCCATCGGCCTTGACGCTCGTTACGCCTGTTGTTGTAGTAATCATGCAGAATCTTCTACATTAACATGTCTTGCTTGCGTTGAACCGATTTGACTTCCGGTTCAGTGTCATTGGAGGCCTCGTCCGAGCCCCCTTCTTCTTGGTCTTCACCATCAGGAATGTCATCCCATTCCTCAGGGAACGCCATCAACTCGTTCCATTCGTTGCCTATTTTCTTGGCATTCACAATGGCTTCCCAATCTTTTTTTGTCATTTCGGCCTTGCACCTTATGCAAAGCCGAAGATGCTTTTTGGAATGTGCCATGTAGTCTGCGGTCTCCTGATCCGCAGTCTCTTTTCCTTTAACATTCACCATATTAACCTGAAACAGAAGCGAACTTCTGTCAATTACTTTATTTTCATTTTCTTGGTCGGCTAATATAAGCCGACCCTCGTCTATTTCTTCTTGGATCTGTCTTTTTGCAGTCGCTTTTCCTTTTCCTTTCATGTTCACGGCGTTGACCTGTGATGGAAAAGGATTCTTATCAATTTTCATATCTTTACTTTCTTGGTCGGTAAAGATAAACCGACCCTCATTTATCTCTTTTTGAATTTGCCTCTTGAAGGCAGTACATTCACTAGTTTTATGGCTCCATGAATGGTGCCACTTACAATATCTTCTACGTTTTAGTTCTTCTACATGAGGTATAGTTTGGCCTTCCTGTAGTTTAATTCGTCCATCCCTTAGCAACCGATCAAAAATCAGATCGATTTTTGCTATATCAAACAAATAACTAAAAGCAGACACATGTGCTTTCGCCTCTCTTGACTTGGCAGGTCTTAACAAGGCACATTTGTATGGTTGATTATTTCTCACCATCTTGGCAGCACAAATTTCGGCTTCGTCAGCCGAATCCTCATTTTCTTCAGACAAATTCGACTCTTCATGAGCCGAATACTCTTCAAGGAAAGAGATATTTTTCTCCTTTCATTTGTTCCAATCTTTGTTTCGGCTCCATCTGGGCCGATCTTCATTGTTACCTTTTCGAAATTGCTTGTATTGAGCAACTCGAACTCCCAAATTAAAAAGATTTGGAAAGAATTTATCCTCAAAATGGTCTTTAATTTTAAAATGCATGCCGTTGAATGCCATTTTGGCAAATTCCGATTCTGACATTCTTACGAAACAACGGCTTCGAGCAGTTTTGAATCGGTTCAAATATTTATTAACCGATTCTCCTGTTCTTTGTTTAAATTAAGCCAAATCCGCAACTGATAGTTCTGGTTCTGTTTTATAAAACTGTTCATGAAATTTACTTTCTAACTCGTCCCAGCCTCGGACGGAGTTAGCAGGTAAACTCGTGTATCAAGTGAAAACCGTCTTAGTCAATGAGGTATTAAATAACCTTAACTTTAAAAATGGATCTATCGCGGCCTCACGGCACTGAGCTGTAAACCGCGCGACGTGCTCGACCGTATTTTAGGTCTCGTCGCCGGAAAACTTATCAAACTTCGGCATCTTCCAATTTGCCGGATATGGGTGGTCTATATCTATATTTGCAGGATATGGTGACCTGAATACGGGCCGCATTGCCGGCCTTGCGCCTACTCCGAAAGTATTCCGGATGGCTTCTTCTATTTGCGCATAAATCTCGTTATTAATCCCCTGTAAAGGGGCTTGCGCTCGTGCTGGGTTCGGCGGGTGGGAACTCCGATGTTTTGTACTACGGGATTAACCCCTGGTACATTTGGGGCTTGCCCTCTAGCCCCTGTATTTTGAGGCTGGTACACTGCTACTGGAGGGGGTGGAGGTAACCCCCAAGCTACTTCTGGCTGTTGACCGGCATTACCGACAGCGGGTCTATAAGCTGCTTGATAAGGTGCCCCCTTATATTGGGGCTGACCACTTATTGGTGTTACTGAATTTTGTAACACTTGTGTCATCACAGGCGCTTGTAGGCCTGTATCGGCTGTTCATTCCGAGCCAACAACTGCCCTATTCGGGCGATGTTCTCGTTAGAGGCCGTAATTGCGGCCAAAACGGCATCAAGCCGTGCAGTACTCGCATGACTATTTTGGTCCAAAATTTGTAGGACCCGAGTCATTTGTCCAAACGCCTCGGTCAAACTAGGCTCCGGTTGGCCAGATTGACCACTGATTTCACCCTCAGCAGGTAAAACTGTTTGGCGCTCTATGGCATTCTCCGAATTATTGGGTTGTTCGCTCCCAGAATTTCTAGAAATGACCCTATTACGGAGATTTATGGCGTTATTATCAGCCATTATTTATATAAGATGTATATTTATCTTAAATGTGCGGTCCCACCGGGCATGCCAAAATTTGTTGGTAGCCGAATTTTTCGACCTTTGACCCGGTCAAGGGTCCTCCTCGTGGAGCGTGTCGGGGTGAGGAACGGCTGCGGATAGTGACCCTCGAAGTTTGCGCTCTTTGACTGGATCAAGCGATTCGGTTGCTGAGGGATCGAATCAGCCGGGTCCGAAAGCTCTTTTCACTCTTCGGTTAGGCTGGATGAGCCGAATGTGCGGGAAAAGTCGAAAAATAAGCCGGGAGATGAGCCGAATGGCTAGCACAACACAAAATCTGGTCTGCCCGAATAGCCGAACGTGACTTTCTATTGAATAGGAAATGGAAGAGTACAAGAACAGGGGAGTGATGCCCGTGGGGCAGACAGACTCCAGATATATTCTACAAGGGAGTGATGCCCATGGGACAAACAGACTCCAAATATCTAAGTTATAGGAACTACTCTTAGGAAAAGCAGTAAATGCGAGAAAGAAATATGCAAGAAAATAAAGATGATCTTTTGTGCACAGGGGCGAAAATCTCTTTTGGGGGTATTATTACCCTATTTATAGATAGCCTCTCTCGGTTAGTTATTGCTCTTACACGATCGGCCACTATCTCCTCATATTTCGGACTATTTCTAGCCGATCGGAACCGCATGTAACTGCTTGCGATTACCGTAAATTTCTTCAATTGGCCCGATATATTTTTCCGGTGCTCCCGATACACGACCCAATAGATGCTTTTGAAGGAAATATTCGCACCTAAATCTCATCCGCGCCTAATTGACTCAACAGCTCGAATTAATTTTAATCCAAGCTTGAGCTTAAATTTATGCTCGAAATTAATTTCAAGCCGAATTTGAGTCGAGATAAAATCGCTCGAGCTCGGTTCGTTGCCACCCCTAATCCTGTGTTCTTTAGTTCAGGGGAATTGAAAAGCGTATCCTATCCTGTGTTTTGTGATTCAGGGGTGTATGAGACTCATTAATTACAATGTGACGTGGTCACTGCTCCATCTATCGATTGGAAGACACGCTTAACTGGTTACGTCCTTGTAATGTTGCCGAATAGTTTGGGCTCTTGCTATTGACTTAGTCGTTGTTTAATCTTTTACGGATTTCGCTTTTATCAAAATGACTGTGTCGCCTCATATTTCAGAAGCCATCTATTTTAAAATTATTTTAGTTTTAGCATGCTAGAATTTTATTAATTTTTTGAGCCTGATTATTATATAAAATGAATTAAGAGATTTAGTTACGTTATACTATATTTTATATATATAGAATTATTTTAAATTTTAAAAATATTACAATTTTTAACAGATTCGTCTCAATTTAATTATTCCCCAACAAAACAGTACCTAAAAGATGATAATAATTAACTAACACCCATTGTTAATTTCCTACGTATATACTATATATATCCACAAATATTTTGATCTTTGCAGCAGGCCTTCACGCCTAATAAATTCGTTATAAGAATTAATATTAACTCCTTGTAACCAAAGAAACCGACCAAAACGGGTCCCATTTTCTAAATACACATTCGGAAATCAAAATTCTAGCCTCTTAAAAAGCTATCTAGATAGATGATTAGTAGACTAAGTAAGGATTGATAACTTATTTGACAAGTTCGTGTGATTCACATTAACCGTTATTTTTTTTTTTTTCACCCCCTTGGAAACCTGTGTTGTCTCACTCATATTGCTTAATTTATTTTTTTAATAAATGAAGCATATAGCATGCTATTTTTTTTAAAAAAAAAAAAGTCTTCCAACCCTTTATCATGTGTAAGAATGTCCTCCCCACAACTTTAAAGCATGGACTTAAATATTTTTATTAAATAAGGCAAAGTAAATTTTAACTCATTCTTTTTTTGAGAGAAAATTTTAACTCATTCTTGTCCTATGTTCGTGAGAGATGGCCGGGTGTCATTTCATCTTGCCTAGTCCAAGTTCAAAGTCTCTCTGTCATTCAGAATTTTATGTGATTTTATTGCGTCTACACCACATAGTAATGGTATTTAGCGTGTGCTAATAAAACAGTAAAAATAATAGTTTCATATTAGATAAAAATAAGAATTCTGAGTTGTATAATATACAATATATTGTGCAAGGATATTTCTATCTATTAGGTTTATTGAGACTCTTTAACACTAATTACTAATTTAGATATTAGAGATGATTTGTCCACTAATTTAGTTTTCAAACATCTAATATTATGCAATAGTTTAATAAGAATAATTTGAGATGGTATAAAAACTAAAATGATTATCAACATCCATTGGCATATTATAATTTGGTAGCTAAATGGGCTACTATATATATTAATTAGTGTTTTTATCCTTAAAAAAATAAATCAAAATTTGAGCACTGACCCAATAATTATGGGGAAATTAAAATTTAATATGTTGATTGGAATACACTAAAGAGGTTAATTAACCGACCTAAAGAGAATTTTATCAAAAATTCTGCGAGCAATTATGTAATTTACTCCAGCAATTACTGGGAAGGCACGCTTAATTGGTTACGTCCTTATCATCATTAATGTCCTACGTATGTATTCTCGAGTCTTTTTCGTCATGCAGAATTAATATGTGAAAGAAGTTAGTTTCGGGGTCAACTAATGTTTAGCCTAGTCTTCTTCCTTCCAAGCTAAATGTAGAGAAACAGTTTGTAAAAAGCGACCATTACAAACTAATACGATTCTATGGCTTCCTCCAAATCAAGAACTAAGTGCTCCCTCTTCTTATTCTTCGACATCGTCTTTAATGTTTGCAAACCACATGCAACACCACTCTCCTTCAGCTTCAACTTTTCCGATCCCGAAATTAACATGTCGAATATAACACTTCAGGCCGACGCTGTCTGGAACGGCACTGTCATCAATCTTACGAACGACACACACGGCAGCCAAGGCCGAGCGGTGTACAGCAATCCGGTGCTTCTTTGGGACAACGCCAGGGGCGAGGTGGCTAGCTTTCACACTAGCTTCTCTTTCGTCATCCATGCCAAGAACACGAGCAATTACGGGGATGGGCTAGCGTTCTTCCTCTCCCCTTTTCCGTCGGTAGTCCCTATCTTTGGCAGTGGTGGCTCCCTCGGCCTCTTCAACGGTAGTACCGCTCTGAACTCGTCGCATAATCAGATAGTGGCGGTCGAGTTCGACACCTTCAAGAATGACTGGGATCCGAGCGACTATCACATGGGTATTGATATCAATTCCATCTACTCTATGGGGTCCAAGGACTTGCCGGATATCACCAGGAACGGCTCCCGCACGACCGTGTCAATTGACTACAATATCACCACGAAATATTTAAGTGTCTTGCTTTCTTTTGACGGTAATCCTAACTACACTAGTCCTTTCAACCTCTCTCACCTTGTTGATTTGAAGGCAGTACTACCCCAGGAGGTGGCCGTTGGCTTCTCAGCTGCCACTGGCAACGCCATCGAGCTGCATCAGATCCTCTACTGGAATTTCAACTCAACATTGCAAAGGAAGAGTAATCGTACGATTACGAGCCCACCGACACAGCCGGCCCCTCCGCCATCGACTTTCTCGGGCAAAATTAATGTCGGAGTTGTGGCCGGCTCGGCCGCTGGAGTATTCGCTGTGCTCTGTTTGGTTGCGGCAGTTTGCTGGTTTCTTTCGTCGCGTAAGAAGGCCACCATGGGAGAGGAAGAAGAAGGCAGCATGGACGACGATGATGATCTGATCGACGATGAGTTCGAGAGAGGTAGGGGACCCCAGAGGTTTCCTTACAGCGAATTGGTTGCAGCGACGAACAACTTCGACGAGGCAGAGAAGCTTGGGCAGGGAGGCTTTGGTTTCGTGTACAAAGGGTTCCTGAGGTCCATAAATCGTCCCGTAGCCATCAAAAGAATCTCCAAGGGGTCGAAACAAGGACTGAAGGAGTACACGTCCGAGATCAACGCGATAAGCCGACTGCGGCATCGGAATCTAGTGCAGCTCATAGGCTGGTGCCACAGACGCGGAGATTTCTTGCTGCTCTACGAGTTGATGCCCAACGGAAGCCTGGATTCCTATCTCTACAGCAAATAGAGGCTACTGCCGTGGTCGGCGAGATACAACATAGCGCAAGGCCTGGCCTCTGCTTTGTTGTATCTTCACACCGAGTGGGAGCAGTGTGTGGTGCACCGAGACATCAAGCCGAGCAACATCATGCTGGATTCATCGTTCGGCGCCAAGCTCGGTGACTTCGGGCTGGCGCGGCTCGTCGACCACGACCGCGGCTCGCAAACCACGGTTCTTGCCGGCACGTTGGGATACCTGGCCCCCGAATGCTTCATCACCGGGAAAGCCAGTAAGGAGACTGACATCTTCAGCTTCGGCGTCGTCTTGCTCGAAATCGCTTGCGGGAGAAAGTGCATAGTCCAGACGGAGGATCGGAGCAAAGTTAGCCTGGTTGAGTGGGTCTGGGATCTGTATGGAAGGAAATCAGTTCTTGAAGCAGCCGACGAACGTCTCAACGGCGATTTCATCGAACCAGAAATGGAGAGCTTGATGGTTGTTGGGTTGTGGTGCGCGCACCCAGATTATAATCGACGACCGTCGATCCAAGAAGCAATCGGTGTACTACGCTTCGAAATTCCCTTGCCCGCTCTTTCTGCTAAGATGCCGGAGCTGGTGTTCGCGCCGCCAATAGATCTATCGAATTTCAATTATACCTCATCATCATCCACTGGAGCATCGGCTAGTGTCGTTTCTGCATCTGCTAAATCAATCACCGCATCTGAATCCTCCTCATCTTCGCTCCTTAATAATACTTTCTAAAACTCAACATTATGCTTGCTGCAATTTGTTTTCTTTCTTCTTCTTTTTTTTCCGGTATGTTTTGATGTTTGAGAGCGACTGTGAGTAATATGGTTTTTTTACTTTATGTTCCCCAATCAGCAACGGTACTAGGAAAAAGGCAATAATGCCGATCGTAACTATGTTTTCCGAGCTAGGTTGTTGATATATGTTTGTATTGCAATCTTTTTTTAATATTTTATAAGAGTGGCGTGTCAATCAGTTGCTTATAGATCTAAATCTAGATAATTTACAGGATTTCTCTCTTCAAAATGACCCTCTAGAAATACTGATATAGTAGCTAGATAATACATCAATATTGTTCGCCTTGAGGTCCCGTTGCCTTACACTGTAGTCAAGTACATCTTCTTAATGAATGAAGCAGAAATATACTACCTTCTTTCAAAAAATACTTCAATATTATTTTTTTTTCCCCACCAATATTGATTTTGGGATAGATTGCGGCTTATTCAAAGTTCGGATGATGATTTTGCACTTTTTAAAGTTCAGGGGACGGATTTCAAATTGGTTAAAAGTTTACGCAAAAACTATATTGAGATCTCTTACACACTCGCTATCAAAATCAAAACTATGCAATAAGAAATAAAAAAATCTAGAGAATTTTTCTTTTTCTTTTTCTTTTTTTTTTTCTGAAATAGAGAGTTCATCCAAAAAGTCTATAAAACACCACCCGCTCGATACTCTTAAATCTGGATTATGTTGTTTGAATGCATTCGAAGAATTTAGAATATTTGCTATTCTTCATTGTTAGTTTTCACCATTAATTAGGCTAAATTACGTTTATGGTCTTCTCCTAGTTTCCACCACTATTTAAGGTTAAATTACATTTATGGTCTTCTCTCCAAGTGTAGATAATTAGTCTAGCCTGCTTCGAACTCAATTGCAGCTGGATATAAGAAAACTTCACATTAGTTTCCTAACTTAAATTTTTTGCTATTTCTGACTTAAGTTTTCTAAATTACTGCAATTAAGTAGCAAAGTCGAATTTAGTTGGTTAAATAATGATAAATCAATAATGTGATACTAATGTAATAGTGTTACAATTGATAGTGTGGCAATCACTAATATGCTACATCACTATCAGATTATTGAAATATCAAGATCTAACTAGCTAAATTAGATTAAAAATTTTAATTATAATAACTCAAAAAGTTTAAACAAGAAATCATAATTAATTTAAGTCTGAGAATCAAAATATTACTCAACTTAAAGTCAGAGGACTAAAAGTCCAATTTAACCATTATTTAAAAATATTGAAGAAGGGGAGCATCAAAAATATTTTCAAATATTTTTTTTTCATCTTTGAAAATATAAAAAATAGATATTTTTGCAAAGACAAGACCAATGTTTGTAGACATTATTTGTCTTTCCTACTAAACTTGTAGATACCGTTCTTCTCACTTTCAGCAGACTTTGTGACCTGACCACATCACATCACATCACATCATAATTAGCTCATCCAATATGTAATAGCATGACATATATCTCTTCTTTATTATACTTATTTATTTTTGTTGACCGTATCATAAAAAATAATTAAAAAATATTACAGATAAAAATAAATAAGAAAAACCAAACAAACCTCTTTTTTTTGTGTTTCAGATATCATTTCATTATATTGTCAAATTATATTATGTAAAATAATTATTATTTTTTAAAAAATTAAACTATTACAGAGTAATATTTTTAATATTTATATTCAACCTAATTCTACAAAGTAACTTTATTTTTAAAAAATAGCTAAGAAACTCCTGATATATTTTTAGTTTTGATTCTATTTTTTTTTTCTAGATCTTACTTATAGGCTTTTAGATTCAACAACTTTTTGCACTAGAAATTTATNAAAAAAAAAAAAATTATACTACTCTATAACCCAAGAAGCGGGGTTAGAATTCTGTTTTATATAATAGAATGATAAAAAATTTGATACAAAATGTTGATACTACCTAAAATATTATCCACTCACCTAAACAAATTAATTTTATTTAAAATGCAATTTTATTTTATAGATTTAAAGTCGGTTTAATTAAAATTTTAAGTTTTTTTTTTTAAAAAAAATATTAAGGGTGATGATATGACTTTGCGATTTAGTTTAAAATTTTTCAGTTATATATATATTATTATATTGATATATGTTTTTGTCCATATACATTTGTAAAAGCCCCTTAAATAAATTGAAGAAGCAATATCCATATCAAGCACTTATTTTTCTCAAAATATTTTTCATTTTAATTTTTCACTTTCAAGTTTATTGTTTTTTTGAAAATCCATATCAAGATAAGGTCAAAATAATATAGCCCCTATTTATGCTTCCATTTTCGTAATATATACGGTGGTCGCATGTTCTACTAATTAATTAAAGTATTATTCAAAGTAATGGTCACATTCTTGCTAATTAATTAATGAGTGCTCAACCACAAAAACTCTAGATATTTTTGTTTCAGTACAGTTGCAAAAAAATTAACTACATTAAATCATTCTTAGTTTGTAAATTATATTACGCCATAAAGAAAGGTACCACTAAAAGGTACATTGAACCATCCTTAGCTTGTGGGTTAGTTTATACCATAGAGAAAGATACCATTAAGATCAATAATTTCATTGCAATAATCACAAACCTTTCTTCAAGTTGTATATGACTTGACTCTACATCACTTTCATTACCCCACCAAATAGAATTCTCTTTCTCAATGCTCTCGTCCTTGAAATGGAAAACGGTGCGCAACATTACAATGAGAGACCCACCTTGATATTGAGATATATTGAGGTTCAAGCTAACTCCTCTTTTTTTCTTTTTTCTTTTTTTTTTTTTTTGACTATCAAGTCACTTTGTTCATTTTATTTAGAAATGAGTTTAAGTAAATATATGAAGCAACTAAGTTTCCAAACCTTGAATATATATATATATATATATATATATATATGGAGAGAGAGAGAGAGAGAGAGAGAGAGTCCGGCTGGAATACTATCATAGCACCATACATTTGGTACTATCAAATTTTTCTGCCGTTAGATTTAACTATTTGACTATTTTCACCCGTTAGATCATACTATTAAACCAACAACTCACTCAATCCTAGAGGCTCCATATCATCATAACCGTATATCTTTTAATCCAATGGTCAAAAAACTAATAGCACCAAATGCTTAGTGCTATTGATAGTATTCCAGCCCAGATCTATATATATATATATATATATATATATATAGATAGATATATATATATATATATAGAGAGAGAACTAAGCTGGAATACTATTAATAGCACCAATGACTTGGTGCTATTAAGTTTTCCGCTTTTGGATTAAAAGATGTGCGGTTAGGATAATGTGACCCCCTAGGGTTGAGTGGGTAGTTGGTTGAATCGTATAATCTAACGAGTAAAAATAATCAAAGGGTTAATCTAACGGCAAAAAATTATATATAAATATAATATTAAATTTATAATTATATAATAAATCCTGACCGTATAACTATTGATAGTCATAACTTCATACATACAAATTATTTTAATGATGTACTGCGAAACGAAGATCGTCCGTTAATTTGATTTACCTATTAAAAGTTAGAAAACTAATTTCATAATTTTTCAATATCAATTTAATCTATAAACGATAATCTAAAAATAAAATAGGTAAAATAAAAATATAATAAAAAATATGATTAGACTGAATTAAGATAAAGATACTGACTTTATTCAAATTAGTGAAAAAATTATTTCATTTAAAATTCATAAGATATTAATTGTTTTCAACGTTAAATTCACAAGCCAATCACTCGGCTATTAAAAATTAATTAATTTTGAGACATTATATATAATATAAGTAGGCAAGTACTAAGTCCTATCTATAATATTATATCTAATATAAATATATATCTATAACTCACAATATATCACTCACTATATCTATACTACCCTCCCCTACCCATACTATAATATAATTATTTGAGCTAGAATAACTTCAAAGTATCAAGGGGTGTGGTTTGAGTTTTTAACATTGATTTGACATGTAGGGTATGAAATGATGCGGTTGGTGTATGTTGTGCTAGAATGAATGTGTTTGAAGTTTTAACTCATCTGGATGAGATTTAGGGTTAGATGATTCGTGGGGTATGGGTGCTAGTGGAAATGTGTTGATATCTAAAGATTATTACCTAAACAAAGAGATAAAATCCAAAGGAACTAGAAACTAAAACTAAAATTTACTTTTTGAGATATTACTAGTCAATTTATAATAAATTAAATATATATAAATAAACTATAAAAATTCAACATAAGCTAGCATAACGACTGAAGATGAACGAGAAACAACAAAAGCCCAAAAGAGAGATCAATGATGACGATCTCATCAGGATTGGTGAGACCAAAAAGTTTGAGATCAACTTTGATGCCTTCGGTTCCTACATAATGAAGTCCACGAGAGAAGCAAGTAAGAAGGTCGAGAGCTTCGCGCAGCCGCTCCATTTCTCGCATGATATTTTATTAATAATAAAAAATAAAAATACAACGAAAAGACATACCACTCAACTAAGTCGGGCATGACCTATAAAAATTTTAAAAAAACAATCAAAAACACTAGCACCGTTTGGTTTGGGAATAGGAATAGGGATAGGTCCTTATCCCCTCCTTTATATCCAAACGCTAATTTTTTACCCGAGAATAGTAGTTCTCGGTTATCCCCACCAACACCTCCATTTTCTATATAAAACTTTCTAATATTTTTCTTATTCTCGGGAACAACCCAATTTTCATCTAAACGCTATTTTTCTTATCCCCATACTTGTACCTATCCCTGTAATAGCTATTTTTCTTATCCCCATACTCAATTATTTGCAATTTATAAATGCCCAAAATGCACTAAGACCATTTAATTTTCTTATAAATAGACTAGAGTAAAAGATAATTTACAGGATTGCTCTCTTCAAAATGACCCTCTATAAATACTGAGTAGTAGATAATACTTCAATATTGTTTTTGGGATAATTGCAGCTTATTCAAAGTTCGGATGATGATTTTGTGCTTTTTAAAGTTCAGGAGATGGATTTCAAATTGGTTAAAAGTTTATGCAAAAACTATATTAAGATATCATACACACACCACCAAAATTAAAACCATGCAATAGAAAAATAAAAAATCTAGAGAAAAATTTTTATTTTTTGAAATAGAGAATTCATCCAAAAAGTCTATAAAGCACCAACCGCTTGATACTCTTAAATCTAGATTATGCTGCTTAAACACATTCAAAGAATTTAGAATATTTGCTATTTTTAGGTGTTAGTTTTCACCATTATGTAAGGCTAAATTACATTTATTATGGTCTTCTCCCGTGTTAGTTTCCAACATTATTTAAGGCTAAATTACATTTATGGTCTTCTCCCCAAGAGAAGATAATTTAGTTTCGTGTGTTTCGAATATATGTGCATTTTATTTTTCTATTCTCTTTTTCAATTCTCTTTGATACTTTCGCATCCAACAAACTAATTTTTTTTCTTTTTTGTCATAACAAATATCAAAAACAAGACTATACCAAAAAAATGGGTTAAAATGTACATAAATCTTCAGAACTTTAGCTCTTTGCAAATAAACGTTCAAACTTTTGATTTTGACAATTATATACTCTAAACTTTATCAAATAACTTAATCGGCTCCTCTCCTACATGAACTAAACCAATTACATAGCCGTTTTAATCGGAATGAAAATCCAAATTACTCTTATGCAAAGGAAAATGCTACTATTTACACCTATATACAATTGTAATATTGCAACCTATGCATTTTAGGGTTCACAAAATTCTTTCAAATTTCAGTTTTTTAAAAAATTGATAAATAAGTAGAAGATAAGAGCCATTAGATGTGTAGGCCGGGTATAAATATAGACTAAGTCTAGAAGTGTACAAATAATATTGTTTGTGCAAATGCTACTCTCCCAATTTCGATTGTTTTCTCTACATGAGTCTGAAACAAATTCAAATTTATAAAAATAATTCAAACTTAACTGTTTTAAGATATGTGTAAAAATTAACATGGGTAGCCAAATGGAAGCTTTCTAAGGAGACATTATTAGAAAGCTTTCTACTCAAGTTCTATCCCTCTAAAAACGGATTCAAATCTATATTAAAATATGAAAATTATTTTTTTAATAAATAAACATATAAAGACTAAGTGCTTGGCTTAGCCACGTTTCTCAGTTGCTTTTTCTCTCTCTCTCTAAAAACAAGAGTTTTTTTCCATCCGTGGCCGTCGGATCAGCCACGTGGCGCCGATCCGCATAATCCCCAAACTAATTAGTTTGGGGACAATTTCCATAAAATTTTTTTCCCTATCAACGGTCATGTTCTTCTGTTTGCCAGGTCAAAGTAAACTTACTGCTCCTTAATTTTGAATCAACATTGTTTACTTCCACCGACTATCCCTAGAGCAAGTGGCAAAGGGCTTGGTGGTTGGTACCCGAGACCCAAGTTTGAATTCTAGTTGATTCATATTTTCAGCTAAATTTATTTCTAAATGAAATAAACGAAATGGATAGCATACTACTTATCTCTCAAAAAAAAAAAACATTGTGTACTTCTCTTTCAACTTATATTGAAAATTAGTTCTCCACAAATAAAGAAACACACATTGTGGATCTTAAAAGATAATAATAATTAACTAGCACCCATCGTTAATTTCCGGACATATTATATACCCTGTTTCCACTTCATTATGTAGAATTAATATTTTATATAATAAAAATATTTTGTGAAAGAAATTATCTTCGTGGTCAACTAGTGTGGAACCTTGCTAGTCCTCTTCCTTCAAAGCTGAATATAGATCGATAAACAATTTGCCAAAAGAGCGTTGTAATTAACAACTACCACTATATGGCTTCCTCCAAATCGAGAACTAAGTGCTCTCTCTCCTTGTTCTTCTACATCATCGTCTTTCATGTTATCATACAACATGCAACACCACTCTCCTTCAGCTTCAACTTTTCTGATCCCGAAACTTACGGGTCGAATATCAAATTGCAGTCCGACGCTTTCTGGAACGGGACTGTCATCAATCTTACGAAGGACACGCCCAGCAGCCAAGGCCGAGTGGTGTACGGCAATCCGGTGCTTCTTTGGGACGACGCCACGGGCGAGGTGGCTAGCTTTCACACTAGCTTCTCTTTCGTCATCCAAGCCATGAACCTGAGCTTTTACGGGGATGGGCTAGCGTTCTTCCTCTCCCCTTCCTGGCCGGTGTTCCCCAGCTTCGGCAGTGGTGGCTACCTCGGCCTCTTCGACGGTAGAACCGCTCTGAACTCGATGCAGAATCAGATGGTGGCCGTCGAGTTCGACACCTACCGGAATGACTGGGATCCGAGCGCCTGTCACGTTGGTGTTGATATCAATTCCATCAACTCTACGGTGTACAAGGAATTGCCGGATATCACCAGAAGCCGCACCTACGCGACCGCGTCAATCGACTACGATAACACTACGGAATATTTGAGTGTCTTGCTTTCTTTCCACGGTAATCCGAACTACACTAGGCCTTTCCGCCTCTCTTACCTCGTTGATTTGAAGGCAGTACTTCCCCACGAGGTGACCGTAGGCTTCTCAGCTGCCACTGGCAACGCCTTCGAGCTGCATCAGATCCTGTACTGGAATTTCAGCTCAACTTTGGAAAGGAAGAGTAATCGTACGATTCCGAGCCCACCAACACAACCGGCCCCTCCGTCATCAACTGACTCTGGCAAAAGTAATGTCGGAGTTGTTGCCGGCTCGGCCGCCGGGGTAGTCGCTCTGCTCTGTTTGATTGCGGCAGTTTGGTTTCTTTCGTCGCGTAAGAAGGCCAACACGGGGAAGGAAGAAGGCAGCAGCAAGGACAACGAGGATGATCTGATCAACGAGGAGTTCCAGAGAGGTAGTGGACCCCAGAGGTTTCCTTACAGCGATTTGGTTGCCGCGACAAACAACTTCGACGAGGCAGAGAAGCTTGGGCAGGGCGGCTTTGGTTCCGTGTACAAAGGGTTCCTGAGGTCCGCAAACCTTCCCGTAGCCATCAAAAGAATCTCCAAGGAGTCGAAACAAGGACTGAAGGAGTACACGTCCGAGATCAATACGATAAGCCGACTGCGGCATCCGAATCTGGTGCAGCTCATAGGCTGGTGCCACAGGCGCGGAGATTTCATGCTGGTTTACGAGTTGATGCCCAACGGAAGCCTAGATTCCTATCTCTACAGTGAAGAGAGACTACTGCCGTGGACGGCGAGATACAACATAGCACAAGGCTTGGCCTCCGCTTTGCTGTATCTTCACGCCGAGTGGGAGCAGTGCGTGGTGCACCGGGGCATCAAGTCGAGCAACATCATGCTGGATTCGTCGTTCAGCGCTAAGCTCGGCGACTTCGGGCTGGCGTGGCTTGTTGACCTTGACCGCGGCTCGCAAACCACGGTTCCGGCGGGCACCTTGGGATACCTGGCCCCAGAATGTTTCATCACTGGAAAGGCCAGTAAGGAGACCGACATCTTCAGCTTCGGTGTCGTCTTACTCGAAATCGCTTGCGGGAGAAAGTGCATAGTCCAGACAGAGGTTGGGAGGAAAGTTAGCCTGGTTGAGTGGGTCTGGGATCTGTATGGAAGGAAGTCAGTTCTTGAAGCAGCCGACGAGCGTCTGAACGGCGATTTCGAAGAACCGGAAATGGAGAGTTTGATGGTTGTGGGGTTATGGTGCGCCCACCCAAATTATAATCGACGACCGTCGATCAAACAAGTAATCGGTGTTTTGCGCTTTGAAATTCCATTGCCTGCTCTTCCTCCTAAGATGCCGGGGCTGGTGACCGCGCCGCCGCCGGCGGATCTATCAAGTTTCAATTACACCTCATCGTCATCCACTGGAGCATCGGCTACCGCCGTTTCTGTATCTACTAACTCGACCGCTGCATCTGAATCCTCCTCATCTTTGCTACTTAAATAATAGTTGATAAAACTCAACATTGTGCATGTTGCAATTTGTTTTCTTTCTTCTTCTTTTTTTTTTTTCTTTAATTTGTGTTTTGATGTTTTAGAGCTATTGTGAGTAATAACACGGATTTTACTTGCAAATTTTTTTTTAGACGACCATTTGCAGTTATAAAATGCCCAAATGCAGTAAAAAGGCCATTTCCTTGTAGACTAGAGTAAAAGATAAATTATAGGATTTCTCTCTTCAAAATGACCCTCTAGAAATACTGATGTAGCATTTCTCAATACTACATCAGTATTGAGAAATACAATTCTCAATACTCTTCTCCTTGAAGTGGATAAAGGTGAACAACATTACAATTCTCAATAATCCCATGACGGCTTATTGCAACTTGATGCCTTTGTTTTCCCAGCAAGTTTGCTTATGTTTGTGTTGAATTAATGCAAAATGATTGTTCTTCCTTTTGGCACGTGTAAGAATAGCATGTCATTAATTTGCAACATATAATAGGTCTAAATGCAGATGATTATTTGAGATTTTTTTTTTATTTTTAAGAGAAAAATTAACATGTCATTCATTTCGTTTAATTTTACCAGGAATGAAGTAAAGCTAGAAGTATGAACAACTGGGCTTCAGACTTGGGGCTTAAAAGACCATTTTCTCATACGGAAGGCTGGAGTAAAGATAATTTATAGGCTTTTCTCTTCAAAATAAACCTCAAGAAAATATTGATTTAACACATAATACTTACAACATTTTTTAAAAAAACTAGAGTGCAAATCTCTCAGTTCTCTAATATATGATGTCTTAGAACCTATCAAAAACAAAACATTGCCCAAAAAAAGTGGATAAAATATATAAAGATCTGTTAAGTTTTAAAGTGAATTTTTTGTCTTTTATTTGGTTAAGTTATGTTTTTCTATGTGTTCTCATTACTTGCTCATGCATCTCACATAGCCCAAAAATCATCCATAGCATACATGTTGACTTTCATCTACATCTTCCACCTTTCAACTACCATTCATAAATATACTACACTTTCCAACCTTCCACACCCTTTTGCATTCTTATCTTTGACCCAAGAGCTAATATCTTGAACTCATAAATTCTCTTGGTTTATGTGAGTGGCATGCATGCATCTAATGAGAACATGTGAACTTAGTTGTATTTTCACCACCTTTTGGACTAAGCTTATGTGTGTGAGAATCCCTTTAATTTTAATTAAGAGAAAGTGTGTCTTGTTCTCCATTGTTCTTGTTCTTCTTCTCTAGTTTGGTTTGATCTTGGGCTAGTGGTATTCTTGATCCACTATTTGAAGTAGTGGGTTTCCAATCTTCGGATCTCGCTATTTCGTTACAAGATCTTCTTAACTTTTTTTACAAATAGGCGTCTGTAACTGCCTAGTGCACTCGGATAAAGAGCGGTGCCGGAGTAGCGGCGGAGGAGAGAGAGAGAGAGAGAGAGAGAGAGAGAAAGCCGACGAAGTAGTAGTAGAAGAGGGGCAGAAAATTAGGGTGGAAGAATCTAGAACCAACAGGATCCAGGGGATCCAAGGAATAAGGAGAAGGGTGAATTCACAGCAGGTGGTTGGTTGGACAGCGAGTTGCCGACGGACGAAGAGCAGACCTGAGTTCGGACTGTCAAGTTCTATCGGGCTTGCGAGGCTCGCTTTCCTAACGAGCCCGATGGGATCAGCCCAATACCATGTCAGCCCATTTATTTAGTAGTTTCTCTGTAACTAATATAATATGGCTAGGGCTACTATACTCTTATAAGTATAGATTTTTTGTACCCATAAATTTTCGGCCGTTAGACGAAAAGATATGCGGTTAGGATGATAGTAATATCCGGTTAGAATGATAGTGATCTTTTAAGCTTGAGTGAGTTGTTGGTTGAATATTACAACCTAACGAATAGAAATGATTAAATAGATAGATCTAACGGCTGAAAACTTATGAATAAAAAAAATTTTAATACTCATAAAGAGTATAGTTTTCTGACTCATATAGTCTTGTTTCTATTAAGTAGGCTAACATAATTACTTCAATCATGTAATTAGGGAAGGGGGCTATATAGGCCTGCCAATGTAATTAATGAATATAAGAATTAATATAAAATACTTCCTCCCCAAGCCTTCTTCTCCTTTCTTCATTCTTCTCTCTCCCTCGCCCCTTCTCTTCCCCTCTTCTCATCAATTTCCCAATATCTGATGCATCTTTTCTCTCTAATTCTCCTTCTAGTATCCTTTCCCTCACCCAATTACCTGAATCCGATCCAACCATCATCCTCGTCACCGACTAAGCCTCAGAGCGATCTCATCATTGGCGGCTGCTCGTCGTCCGGAATATTACAATTTCTGAACTTTTAATTTTGACAATTACATTATTTAAAGTTTATCAAATAGTTCAACTGGTCCTCTCCTAAACGACTTACTAATTACACAACTATTTTAACCAGAATGAAATAATCCAAATTACTCTTATGCAAAGAAAAATGCTACCTTTCCGCCTATATATAATTGTTATCTTACAATCTATGCATTCTAGGGTTCACAAAAATTTTTGGGTTGTTAATTGAAAAAATAATAAGATAAGTAAAAAATAAGAGCCATTAGATAAGTTTTTTTTTTTTTTTTTGAGAGAGAAATGTAGCTAGCTACCTGCTTCATTCATTAGAAAAATGAATTAGGCTTACAAAATGGAGACAGCCAGGGCCTCCTAAAGGAAAAAAAATGGGAACGAAAAGCAAGAATAAAGTAAGTAAAGAGTACAAAAGCAAGGCGGGACAAAAGCGAAAAGTAAGTAAAAGTGCAAAAGCAAAAAGAAGGAGACGCCCAAGAGACCGAAGAGCATAGGCAGAGTTACTGGATACTCGTTTTCCAGTCAGACACTAGGAGTCTGACGCGCTCAAGTGCACGGGGAGGGTAGGGGAGCTTAGCTCGGAAAATGAAGTCGTTCCTCTCAGTCCAAATGACCTACCAAATCGCTATAAGTAGAGTTAAGGCTTCAAATCTTCTCTGGAAGTCTGGTAAACTGAGCAATCTAGACCACAACTCTGTCGCCTCTGCCGAGGGTTCAAGCAAGACATTCGGGCCGTCCACGCAGAGGAGTAGGAATCGAATGAAGACACAAGCGGTCGTAAGGTGGTCGCAGTTTTCCGAGGTAGCGGCACAGAGTACACATAATTGTTCCGCGATCCATCCACGTTTATGTAGACGATCAGCCGTCAGGATTCTCTTTTTCAGAAGCAACCAAAGGAATACTATGATTTTGGCCGGGATTTTAAGTTTCCATATAGTAGAACTCGCATCATCCCGTAAACCGTCGTCCGTGAGGAACAAATAGAGTGATCTGACGAAGAATTGTTAGCTAGGGGTCCAGTGCCATTTGGTTGTGTCCGCCTTGTTGGTGGGACGGGAGGGCCGAAGCATTCCCTTGAGGAGAGTGATCTGCCTACGCCAAGCCACTGAGGGGGCCCCTGTAGTTCTCCGACAGATGTAACGCCACCGCCAGCCGTTTGGGTTCCAGCATTGGGCCACGCTTGCGTCCTTGTGCTTGATATGATCAAATATATTCGCGAGGAGCGTGCGTAAGGGGGTTTCTCCCGTCCAGATATCTAACCACAACCTGATATCGCTACTGCCTCCTAGGTCATAGCTCACACTGCATTTGAAAATGTCGCGGCAGTGCAACACTCCCCTCCACCATTGCGAGTAGGGGACGAAAGATCTATGGGGTGTAAAGTTGGTCGGGTGTAAATGTAGACCTAGTCTAAAAGTGGAGGGGTAACGTTGCTCCTGTGCAAAAGTTACTCTCCCAATTTAGATCGTTTTCTCTGTAGGGTTCTAAAACAGATTCGAATCTAAAAAAAAAAAAAAATCGAACTTAATGTTTTTTAGATATGTGTAAGAATTAACATGTGCCAGCAAATCGAGAGCTCCCTAATAAAATATTGTCTACTGATGCTTTGCCTGTCTAGAATAAATTAGGATTTGTATACAAAAAATCAAAATTAATCTTTTTAAAATATAAACAAAAACTAATGCATGACATTAAATATGTGCTTTCCAACAAGGCATTGCTTAGGAGCCCCCTACTAGAATTTTTTTTTGGAAAGTAGTACTTATAATAGTAAGGAATAATTTCAAGTCAAACTCGACGGCTTTATATACGTGTAACATAAAATTTTACTTAATTTGCAGTTATCGTTTGGGATTGCGGGGAGATTGCGTTACGTGCGGTGAAAAAGTACGTTGAAAAAATATGCTATTTGTTGTTCCGCATATCGCGATGAGTCGGTTACGATATATTTTTTGTTGTCTCACTGAAAAACGTAGAAACATATCCCTATATACTTTTTTCTCAACTTTATTATATCTAAAAGCGTTAGATAGATCTCAATATAAAACTAAGCCTTAGAATAATTTGTTGCCCGCTTTTATTTCAGACGGTAGATCTTGAGTTTGAATCTCACGACGCATGGAAAAGGGTGTATCCCTGTAGTCTTTAATTAACTCGTTAATTACAGCTATTACTAACAAGGCGCGCGTAATTAGTTACGTCCTAGTCATGTTGCCAGGTTGGACTCATGCGTAATTGTCTACTCTTTTACTTATTTCGCTTTTATCAAAGTAGACTCAACTATCGAGTACTCCCTTTTTAACTTATTTATTATTGCAAGTTGGTTCACGACCAATAAGCAAACACACATTTTGGACCTTAAGAGATGATAATAATTAACTAACTCCCATTGTTAATTTTCTACTATATCATTTTATATAATTAAAAATATTTTGTAAAAAAGTTAGTTTCGTGGTCAACTAATGCCGAGCCCAATCCTCTTCGTACCAAGCTTAATATAGAGAAACAATTTGCTAGAAGCGATCATTGCAAACGACTACGACTATATGGCTTCCTCCAAATCGAGAACTGATAAGTGCTTCCTCTCTTTGTTCTTCTGCGTCACCATCTTTCATCTTATCATACCACCTGCAACACCCCTCTCTTTCAGCTTCAACTTCTCCGATCCCAAAATTAACATGTCGCTTATCCAACTCCAGGCTGACGCCGTCTGGAACCGCACTGTCATCAACCTCTCGAAGGACTCGAGCAATTCCATCAGCAACAGCCAGGGCCGAGCGGTGTACAGCAATCCGGTGCTTCTTTGGGACGACGCCACCGGCGAGGTGGCTAGCTTTCACACTAGCTTCTCTTTCATCACCCAAGTCATGAACCTGAGCTTTTACGGGGATGGGCTAGCGTTCTTCCTCTCCCCTTACCCGTCGGCGGTCCCTAGTTTCACTGGTGGCGGCTACCTCGGCCTCTTCGACAATACAACCGCTCTGAACCCAACGCAGAATGAGTTGGTGCCGGTCGAGTTCGACACCTTCAAGAATTACTGGGATCCGAGCGCCTGTCACGTTGGTATTGATATCAATTCCATCAACTCTACGGCGTATGAGAACTTGCCGAATATCACCAGAAGAAGCACCCGTGCGACCATGTCAATCGACTATGATAGCACTACGAAAAATCTGAGTGTGTTGCTTTCTTTTGACGGTAATCCGAACTACACTAGTCCTTTCAACCTCTCTCGTCTAGTTGATTTGAGCGCAATACTTCCCCAGAAGGTGACCGTCGGCTTCTCAGCCGCCATTGGCGCCGCCGGCGAGCTCAATCAGATCCTGTACTGGAAGTTCAACTCAACTTTGCAAAGGAAGAGTAATATTACGATTACGAGCCCACCAACACAACCGGCCCCTCTGCTGACTAACTCTGGCAAACGTTACGTCGGAGTTGCGGCTGGCTCGGCCGCTGGCATAGTCGCTCTGCTCTGTTTGGTTGTGGCAGTTTGGTGCTGTCTTTCATCGCGTAAGAAAGTCAACATGACAGAGGAAGAAGAAGGTGGCATGGACGATGAGGATGATCTGATCGACGATGAGTTCGAGAGAGGTAGGGGACCCCAGAGGTTTCCTTACAGCGAATTGGCTGCCGCGACAAACAACTTCGACGAGGCAGAGAAGCTTGGGCAGGGAGGCTTTGGTTCCGTGTACAAGGGGTTCCTGAGGTCCGCAAACCTTCCCGTAGCCATCAAAAGAATCTCCAAGGAGTCGAAACAAGGACTGAAGGAGTATACATCCGAGATCAAAACGATAAGCCGACTGCGGCATCGGAATCTAGTGCAGCTCATAGGCTGGTGCCACAGACGCGGAGATTTCTTGCTGGTCTACGAGTTGATGCCCAACGGAAGCCTCGATTCCTATCTCTATAGCAAAGAGAGGCTACTGCCGTGGTCGGCAAGATACAATATTGCGCAAGGCCTAGCCTCCGCTTTGCTGTATCTTCACACCGAGTGGGAGCAGTGCGTGGTGCACCGAGACATCAAGTCGAGCAACATCATGCTGGATTCGTCGTTCAGCACTAAGCTCGGCGACTTCGGGCTGGCGCGGCTCGTCGATCACGACCGGGGCTCGCAAACGACGGTTCCGGCGGGCACGTTGGGATACCTGGCCCCCGAATGCTTCATCACCGGAAAGGCCAGTAAGGAGACCGACATCTTCAGCTTCGGAGTCGTCTTGCTCGAAATCGCTTGCGGGAGAAAGTGCTTAGTCCAGACGGAGGTTCCAAGCAAAGTTAGCCTGGTTGAGTGGGTCTGGGATCTGTATGGAAGTAAATCAGTTCTCGAAGCAGCCGACGAGCGTCTCAACGGCGATTTCATCGAACCAGAAATGGAGAGCTTGATGATTGTGGGGTTGTGGTGTGCCCACCCAGATTATAATCGACGACCGTCCATCAAACAAGCAATCGGCGTTTTGCGCTTCGAAATTCCCTTGCCTGCTCTTCCTCCTAAGATGCGGGAGCTGGTGTCCGCGCCGCAATTGGATCTACCGAATATCTCATCATCATCCGCTGGAACATCGGCTAGAGACGTTTCTACGTCTGCTAACTCAACCGCCGCATCTGCATCCTCCTCATCTTCACTCCTTAATAATAGTTGATAAAACTCAACATCGTGCATGTTGCAATGTGTTTTCTTTCTTCTTTTTTTTTTTCAGTATATGTTTTGATGTTTTAGTGCGATTGTGAGTAATGTGGTTTTTTACTTCTATGTTCCTCAGCAAGGTACTAGGAATAAGGCAATAATGTCAATCGTAGCTTTGCTTTCCGAGCTAGGTTATTGATATATGTTTGTAATTGCAATCTTTTTAATATTTTATAAGAGTGGCATGTTAATCAGTTGCTTGTGTTGGGAACCGGATGGATCGTCCGTCATGTGCTACCAACAAAGATACACGAAAAATAGAGAAAATCGACCGAACGGTAAAAAAAATAAATGCAGAAAGAAGAAACCAAGATTTACGTGGTTCGGCAATTGCCTACGTCCACGGGAAGAGCGAGAGAGATGTATTCCACTATATGAAGAAATAGAAGTACAAGCTTACACCTTATGTCTTCTCCGGATAAAAAATCAAGAACCTTATGGTGAATCCCACCTTTCTTGTTCCAACGAAAACTCCAAGAAAATACCGAAAAAGCTTTTCGTAAAACCGAAAAGACCAAATTAGAGAAGTATAGAAACTCTAACCAAATTCCTTTATGCCGTTGCTTCGAAGAATCCGAACCGCTCAGGCAATTGGTTGAGAACCGCCGCTCCGCCGCCAACGTCAATCCGTCGCATGCGTGCTACCGCGCATCTCTTTTTCTTGCTACCGTACGGCTATAGGAAGCTGTGAATTAATTAGCCCGATGCTAATTAAATTTCTACCACATGACGCATCGTACGGTTCACCCCAGCATGAATATATAGTGCTAATTAACCCGGTCAAAAGTCAACCAATGTTAATTGGAGTCGGTTTGAGAAGTATAAACCGAATATGGTTTTGATGCATGCAATCCCAATATTAATTAGATTCAGCCTCATCTCTTACACCAACGTGAATCAACTTTAAGAATTAATATATTCCGTAGACCCGGTGCATGGACAAAACCAATAAAAAAGAAGGCATATCTTTAACATTCTCCACCTTGACTTCTTTTTTACTTCATTACTCTCTCTCATCTTATCGCCCCCTCTCCCTGAGGCATTCAGTCATTAGCAGTCATGCAAATTAGCCAAGTTTAGACAGTGTCTAAACTTATCCGCTGTTACCGGCTTTGTCATGATGTCAGCTACATTATCCTTTGTGGAAACCTTTATAAGCTGAATTTCTCCATCATCCTCATTAGTGAGCTCCCGTAATTTGTGATACTTGATTTCTATGTGCTTTGTCCTCCCATGGTAAACTGGATTCCTGGCGAGACATATAGCACTCTGACTATCACAACCGATAATCATTTTTTCCTGCATGATCCCGAGTTCACCAACCAAGCCTCTAAGCCAGACTGCTTCCTTAGCTGCTTCAATTGCCGCCATATACTCCGCTTCTGTAGTTGACAAGGCTACAGTGCGCTGCAACGTAGATTTCCAACTGATAGGTCCGCCGCCCAGCAGAAAGACGTAACCTGTAATAGACCTACGCTTGTCCAAATCACCCGCATAGTCGGAATCTACAAACCCCTTCACTTCATCATTACCAGAATCTTTCGAGTAGAGAATACCTTTATCTGATGTGCCCTTCAGATACCGCAAAATCCACTTCACGGCCTCCCAGTGTTGTTTTCCTGGATTCGACATATACCGACTGACAACACTAACTGCATGTGAAAGATCAGGCCTAGTGCAGATCATAGCATACATCAGGCAACCGACTGCACTAGCATATGGTATCTTTGACATAGAAGTAATCTCCTCATCCGTCTTGGGACACATCTCCTCAGAAAGTTTGAAGTGTTGGGCTAATGGAGTCTTGACCGCCTTCGCCTCTGACATATTAAATTGCTTTATAATAGCTCGTATATATGTCTTCTGCGATAACCATAACTTACCCTGTATGCGGTCGCGTCTGATCTCCATACCTAGGATTTTCCTAGCACCTCCTAGGTCCTTCATGTCAAATTCTCGGCTCAACTGATCCTTTAATTGTTGCACTTCATTCGGATTCTTAGCTGCTATAAGCATATCGTCTACATATAGCATAAGCAGAATAAACGAACCATCTTCAAGCCTCCGATAGTAGACACAACTGTCATATAAACTTCTGCTATAACCATGCTCGATCATAAACCCGTCAAACCGCTTATACCACTGCCTCGGTGCCTGCTTCAACCCGTAGAGAGATCTTTTCAGTTTGCACACCAGATTCTCCTTCCCCGGCTGAACAAAACCTTGAGGTTGTTCCATATAAATTTCTTCTACTAGATCCCCATGAAGAAATGCGGTTCGAACGTCAAGCTGCTGAAGCTCTAAATCAAACATAGCCACCATAGCTAGAAGCATCCTAATTGACGCGTGTTTTACCACCGGTGAGAAAATCTCATTGAAATCAACTCCCTTTACTTGCGCATAGCCCTTGGCTACTAACCGCGCCTTGAATTTTTCTGGTTCTCCATCTGCACCCTGCTTCTTTTTGTAGATCCACTTGCAACCGATAGATCTCTTCCCTTCCGGTAATGGAATCAGATCCCATGTCTGATTCTTCTGTAGAGACTCCATCTCTTCTGTCATAGCCGCCATCCATCTGCCACTATCTCTGTCCTGCATCGCCTCCTGATAGGAAGTGGGATCATCTGATGTAATTAATAAGGCATAAGATACTATATCCTCCAACCTGTACCGTAAAGGTGGACGAATCTGTCTCCTTTCCCTTCCTTTAGCGATAGAGTAGGGCTCCTCCGAAGTGCTTTCAATCGGATCGCTTTGTGTACCATGATCATCCTGATAGTGGGGCTGCTCCACCTGATCATCTACACCCTCTTGCCGCTCCACCTGGATCTGCGTAGTTTTTGACTGTTCTTCACGTTGAGCCTCCTGATGATCCTTACGCGGCATAGCTTTTTCGTCAAAAACTACGTCCCTGCTAATCACCTTCTTCTTGGCGATAGGGTCCCACAGCTTGTATCCTTTAACACCCATATCGTACCCAAGAAATATGCAGGGCTTTGACTTCGAATCTAATTTTGTGCGCTGATTTTCCTGGATATGGACATAAGCAGGACAACCAAAGACCCGTAAGGAGGAATAATCTGCAAGTTTACCTGTCCATACTTCCTCCGGTGTTTTGAGTTCGATTGCTGTGGCGGGAGATCGATTAATAATATAGCACGCCATATCTACTGCTTCAGCCCAGAACTCCTTTGGCAAATCTGCACATAACCTCATGGATCTGGCACGTTCTAGCAATGTCCGGTTCATCCTTTCTGCTACCCCATTCTGCTGTGCAGTACCTGGAACCGTGTAATGACGTACAATACCTTCATCCTTGCAGAATTTCTTAAACTCCCGAGAAGTGAACTCTCCACCATTGTCCGTTCGAAGAACCTTGACCTGCTTCCCAGTTTGTTTCTCCACCTCATTCTTCCAATGTCTGAACTTTATAAATGCCTCAGACTTTTCCTTCATGAAGAATACCCAAACCTTACGGGAGAAATCATCGATAAATGTAATAAAATATCGCGCACCACCTTTCGAAGTCACCGGAGCCGGTCCCCACACGTCCGCATGGATATACTCAAGTATACTTTTACTTTTATGACTGGAGGTCCTGAAACTCAACCTTTTCTGTTTTCCAAATAAACAAAATTTGCAGAAATTAAGTTTACAGGATTTAATACCTTTGAGTACTCCCCTTTTATGCAGTTCCAACATCCCTCTTTCACTCATGTGGGCTAGTCTCATGTGCCAGAGCTCCGTATCATCAGCATCATGATCTTCTGAGGATGTTACCGCAACGCCTCCAATCACCGACTCGCCGATCAGCCTGTACAGATTCCCTTTCTTCTCTCCCTTCATGACGACCATGGCACCCTTTTTAACCTTGACGACTCCACCTGAAATGCTAATAGAACAGCCAGTAGAGTCAAGAGTACCAAGTGATATAAGATTTAACCTGAGATCCGGAATGTGTCTCACATCCGTTAACGTCCTCACCACACCATCAAACATCTTTATTTTTACTGTTCCGATACCGACCATCTTGCAGCTAGTGCGATTACCCATCATAACACTACTGCCTTCACAAGACTTATAAGTATCAAATAAAGACCTGTTTGGAGACATGTGATAAGAACAACCAGAATCTAATATCCAGTCACCGTGAGAGTCAGAATCTGTTGTAACCGTCAAGACGTCCTGACCGGAATCACTGGCTACGCTCGCCGTATCTGCAGAGGAATTCTGATTTCGCAGCCAAGCCTTCCTCTTTTCGCAGTTCTTTTTCATGTGGCCCTCTTTCTTACAGAAGTAACACTTCACCTTTTTCGATTTTGACTTGGAACGGGATCTTCCTTTACCTGCATCACGTTCTCTTGATCGTCCCCTTCCTCCACTTGTATCATTTACGACCAAACCTGCACTGCTTTCTTCGGTACTCGCCTGCAACCTGATCTCTTCAGATAAAAGTGTCGATGTAACATCTTCCATCTTTAGAGTTTGCTTCCCGTACAGTATGGTGGTCACCAAGTGATTGTAGGACGACGGAAGTGATGTAAGAAAAATCAACGCCTTATCGTCCTCGTCAACCTTGACATTAATGCTGAGCAAATCCGCAATAATTTTATTAAAGGTGTTCAAGTGTTCCGTTATTGCCGTACCTTCCTTCATGCGTAGCCCATATAATTTTTGCTTTAGGTACAGCACGTTCGAGAGGCTTTTGGTCATGTACAGCTTCTCTAGCTTGTTCCACATGCCGACTGTAGTTTCTTCATCCATTACGTTATACATCACCTCATCTGCTAGACACAATATAATTGTATTCACCGCCCGCAGATCAATATCCTCCCAATCTTCGTCGCTCATCGATGTCGGCTTTTTCGATTTTCCGAGCAACGCCTTATGAAGGCCCTGTTGAACCAGAAGGGCTTTCACTCTTCTCTGCCAGAGACCGAAGTTTCCTTTACCGTCAAATTTCTCCACCTCAAACTTGGAAGACGAGACTTTCGACATCTCTGATGTAGCACGAACCTTACGCTCTGATACCACTTGTTGGGAACCGGATGGATCGTCCGTCATGTGCTACCAACAAAGATGCACGAAAAATAGAGAAAATCGACCGAACGGTAAAAGAAATAAATGCAGAAAGAAGAAACCAAGATTTACGTGGTTCGGCAATTGCCTACGTCCACGGGAAGAGCGAGAGAGATGTATTCCACTATATGAAGAAATAGAAGTACAAGCTTACACCTTATGTCTTCTCCGGATAAAAAACCAAGAACCTTATGGTGAATCCCAGCTTTCTTGTTCCAACGAAAACTCCAAGAAAATACCGAAAAAAGTTTTTCGTAAAACCGAAAAGACCAAATTAGAGAAGTATAGAAACTCTAACCAAATTCCTTTATGCCGTTGCTTCGAAGAATCCGAACCGCTCAGGCAATTGGTCGAGAACCGCCGCTTCGCCGCCAACGTCAATCTGTCGTTGCATGCAAGCAACCTTCCTTCTCTTGCTACCGTACGACGAGGCACCTTAATTAATTAGCTATTCACCGGATGCTAATTAATTTTCCTTTATACCCCCTCAAGCCGTACATGCCCAGGGCCACCTTTAATTATATGGCTAATTAATTTTGGCCTCTACACGCAGCTCCTCAACATGCACCGAACATGCATATATATAGATATATGCATTAGCTCAATCCTACTCAAATTCAATATGATTATTGAATATAGAGTATTATATGGAAACCAATCCTAGTCCACCTAGGATTCCAATTTAAATTAGGATCCACCAAAAATAAATCCTTATGAGATCCTTTTTATTTTTCCATAAACCAATAAAAAAGAAGGCATATCTTTAACAGCTTGTAGATCTAAATCTAGAGGATCATTTGCAATTTATAAATGCCCAAATGCACTAAAAAGGCGATTTCCTTAAAGGCCATATTTGGTTGGGGGTTAAGGGTGGAATAAAAGGTTTATTTCACCCTTATTCCCAAACACAAAAAGAAAATTGATAGAAACACTAATTCCCACCTTAACAGACTATTTTAGGATAGCCCGTTAAAGAGTCGAAACTAGTGTTTTCACCCCAAGATGGAACAATCCACCAGTGGAGAGAGAGAGAATTTTTAATTTATTATAAAATTTAAATTTCGTAAGTTAAAAAATTAAAATTTATAATTTTTAAAATTACAAAATTAAAAATTAAAAATTAAAATTGTTTAATTTTAAATTTTTAAATTTGATATTTTAAATTTTTTTATATTTAGAATTTGATATTTTGTATTTTTAAATTAAAATTTCATCTTAAATTTAAAGTTTAAAATTTAAAATTTTAATTTTTTAAAATTGTAAATTTGAGATTTTAAAATTTTAAAATTTAAAAGTTTATATTTTAAATTCCAAAAAATAAATTTAAAATATAAAAATTCAAATTCGAAACGGACAATATTATTATTTTTTATTTATAACTACCCACTTTAATTTTATTCCATCTTACCTAACCAAATGCTATTTTTTTATTCCTAGGAATAAGTCAATTTTCATCCAAACGCAAAATTTATCTAATCTCCGCTTATATCTTAATTTATACCTATTTCTGGAATTGCCATTTTTTACTTATCCCCGAACCAAACGATACCTAAAAGACTAGAGTAAAAGATAAATTACAGAATTTCTCTCTTCAAAATGACCCTTTAGAAATACTGATATATATAGTAGATAATACTTCAATATTGTTTTTTTTTTTTTTGGCCCAACATATTGATTTTGGGATAGATTGCAGCTTATTCGAAGTTCGGATGATAATTTTGCGGTTTTTAAAGTTCAAGATGAATTTTAAATTGGTTAAAAGTTTACGTAAAAACTATATTAAGATACTTTACCCACTCACTACCAAAATCAAAACTATGCAATAAAAAATAAAAAATCTAAAGAAAATTTTCTATTTTTTGAAATAGAGAATTCATCTAAGAGTCTATAAAGCACCACTTACTCGATACTCTTAAATCTGAATTATGTTATTTAAATGCATTCGAGGAAATTAGAATCTATAAGATATATAAATTGAGAGTTTTGTCGAATCACCAAAACATATTCTAAACAAGCCACGTCTCCACTTATACCAACATCCAATGAAAGTTTGCTACATTGCTCATCTACCTAAATTTATCAGATATATAAATTAAGACTTCTGTCAAATCACTAAAACAGATTCTCAAGGAGTCACATCTGTACTTATACAAACATTCAATGAGAGCTGGCCGCATAGCTCATAAAGATTTTGGATGTACCAATTGCACTGTAAACTGACTATAAAATATACATAAAAAATAACTATTTAAATATTTAAATATATAATTTAAATATTTAAATAATTTAATTTTTCTTTTTTTCTAGGTTCTCTTCTCTTGAAAGCCTAGTTGCTTCCCACTATTGCTAAATTCACTTTCTTTATGAATGAAGAGGTAGCATGCTACCTTTTCTAAAAAAAAAATAAATTATAATTTAAAATAATTATTTAAATATACATAAAAAATATAATGACTATAATACAATAAAGATTTTATATATACATGCACATATCGTATTTTATTTTACAATACTAATTATCAGATAGTTTATAAATCATCTATATACTTTTGTAGTGTATGAAATATTAGTATACATCAAAATGCAAAGAAAATTTTCTCCTTTCTTGAAATTATGAATACACTCTATTAAACATTGTCCACACTGTGTGTATATAAATATATATACCACATGCTTAAAACCTTGGGTGGAGATTTTAAAATTTAATTCAATAAATATACTTATATTATTGCACTTTGTAAATCAGATACATTTAATTAAGTTTTGATATTGAAAATTAGTCCTTTTATATAAGTTGTGGTGTATGGTGTGTTAATATGCACCAAGTGCATACAATTAATTTTTTTTTCTCCAATTAATTTTAAGTTTGATTAGAATTATTTATAAAATAACTACTAAAACTATTAATTTTGATTAAATTTTTAAGTGAGTTATTAGAAAACTTTAATTCTATAATTACTGAAAGTTAAAAAATGTTAATAAAAAATTAGTTTTTATAGTGCATAAAAAGCTACAAAAGATTTTTTTTTAATATATTTTTTTGTTATAATTTTTTTAATTTTAAAATTTTAATAATTATATATGTTGATCGACTGNAAAAAAAAAAAAAAAAAAAATAAAAAAGATTACACAGCAACACAGAAAGTCTTCCACATGTGTCTAAATTTGCAGGATTGCGCCATCAAAGAGCTCAAGTTCCGTTTCTTTAGTTGGAAGATTCTCCTATTCCGTTCCAGCCATATAGTCCACCAAATGGAGTTTCTCCCCTTGTTAGTTTCAATATTTTTTAGGCTAAATTACATTTATGGTTTTCTCCCCTGTTAGTTTCCACCATCATTTAAGACTAAATTACATTTGTAGTCTTCTCCCCCAGAGAAAATCATTCATCTAGCGTGCTTCGAACGCAACTACAGCTGGATATAAGGAAACTTCCACGGGCCTCACAAAACTTTGAGGTGCATGACACTTTAGTTTCCAAACTTAAATTTGTTGCTATGGCTTAAATTTTTTAAATTATTGCAATCAGATAATAAAGTCGAATTTAGTTGACTAAATAATGATAAATCAATAATGTGATATGAATGTAATAGTGTTACAATTGATAGTGTGCCAATTACTAATATACTACATCACTATCATATTATTGAAATATCAGTATCTAAGCAGCTAAATTAGACTTCAAAATTTAATTATGATAATTTAAAAACTAGAAATCATAATTAATTTAAGTTGACAATCAAAATATTGCTCAGCTCAAAGTCAGAGGACTAAAAGTGCAATTTAACCATTATTTAATAGTATTGAAGAAGGGGAGCATCAAAATAATTTTCAAATATTTTTTTCATCTTTGAAAATATAAAAAATAAATATTTTTGCAACGAAAAGACCTATGGAGACTTTATTAGTCTTTCCTACTAAATTTGTGGACACCGTTTTTCCCACTTTCAGCAGGCTTTGTGACCTGATCTGATCACATCACATCACATCACATCACATCACACACTTATTACATGACATATATCTCTTCTTTATTTTACTTATTTATTATTTTTATTACACATATCATCAAAAATAATTAAAAAATATTACAAACAAAGATAAATAAGAAAAACAAAAAAATCTTTTTTTTCTGTGTTTGAGATATTATCCTCATATATACCGTCAATTATACTATGTAAGAGAACTATTATTTTTTAAAAATTTAAATTATTAAAAAATAATATTTTTAATATTTATGTTCAACATAATTTTATAAAGTAACTTTATTTTAAAAAACAGTTAAGAAACTCCTGATATTTTTTTAGTTTTGATTTTTTTTTTTTTTTGAACCTTACTTATAGCCTCCTAGATTCAACAACCTTTTGCACTAAAAATTTATACTACTCTATAACTCAAGAAGCGGTTCGAATTCTGTTTTATATAATAGAATGGTAAAATATTTAATACAAAATATTGATATTATCTAAAATCTTATACACTCCCCTAAATAAATTAGTTTTATTTAAAATACATTTTTATTTTATAGATTTAAAGTTGGTTTAATTAAAATTTTAAGTTCTTTTATAAAAAAAGTTAAGGGTGATGATATGACTTTGCAATTTAGTTTAGAGTTTTTCAATTTTATATATATATATATAGAGAAAGAGAGCTGGGCTAGTATACTATAGGTAGCACGGAGGCTTTCATACTACCAAATTATTTGTAATAATGCGGCTTCCAAATCGACGATCGGATCCGTTAGACTTGATCTACACTATTTAAAATATTTGAAAATTAAATTTCATAATTTTTCGACATCATTTGGTTAGTGATCAAAATGTCTCAAAATTGACAATTTTAATAGTCGATGTGATGCGTTTGTGAATTTAACGGTGTAAAATAATACAAATTTGATGAAATTTTTATAGAAAATTTTTTTCACTATTTAGAATAAGATCAGTATCTTTGATTTTAAATTCAAGTCCTTTATAATCATTTTTTATGAGATTTTTATTTTCAGCCGTTCATTTTTAGACTACTTGCTTGATAGGTAAATGATACCGAAAAATTATAAAATTTAGTTTTCGAAATATTATTAATAGTGGTAAGATTAAGTCTAACGAGCCAATTTTCGAGTTGGAAGTTGATATCATTGAAAACAGATTGATATAGCAGAGACCTCATGTACCATAGTGTCCGCCAGCGCGCTGCTCTCTTCGTCTTCTCTCTCATCTCTCTCTCTCTCTTCTCTCGTCTTCTCTCTCTCCTCTCTCTCCAATCATCTCTATATATAGATATATATATTATATAGTATATATATATAGTGAAGTAGGGCTAGAATACTTTTATAAGTATCACCCAAGTGATACTTGTGTGTTTTTAGCCTTTGGATGGAGAGATGTGAGGTTGAGATGATGGTGGTAGGTGGTGGTAGGTGGAATAGTATTTGATCCAAGGGCTATTTGTAATCAAAAAGTAGATCCAATGGCTAAAAACGTGATAGCAACATGGGGATAATACTTGTAAAAGTATCCTAGAGCAACTCTATATATATATATTTGTCCGTATACGTTTGTAAAAGCCCCTTTAATAAATTGAAGAAGTTCGGATCCATATGGTTAAGAGTGGGATCAATTGACCCAATCAACTTTCTCCAAAAAGAGTCCCCATATCTCTATAAGTAGAGTTTATTTAGAAGTTAATTTTACTTTATTGAGTAATTGACCCTGTTCTAATTTAATAAGGTACAAAGGTATAAAATTTATGAACTATTGATCATTTTGATTCGACTATCTAATTTTAACTATAAATAAAGTTTGAATTCAAATGGTCATTGACTTACTTAAATCAAACAAATTAAAATGTTGGATAATAAAATCAAAATTTTGAAAGATAGAATATCCGAATCAAAATAGTCCATAGTTCTGATAAGTTTTATACATTTTTTACATTTTAGTAAATAAGTAAAGGTCATCATTTGCTTCTACATAGCACTTTTTTCATTATTATAAACTTGAATCCAAAGCCAAAAAAAGTATCCTTAAAATATTTAAAAAATACTTTTACATTTTTTTTTAAAACATTAGTAGTTTGAATGATAAAGAAAATCTTAATCTAATAATGCCATTTTGCATCATTCCAAAATATAAAAATACGTCAAAAACAATTATAATTTAAAATGATATATATTTTTTTCATGCAATATTTCTTAAAATTTGTATTTATTATTTTTTAATATTTATTTTTATATATTTTATATTTGACCCTTGTAAAAAAAGTTTCTGAATCTACCACTGCATATCAAGTATTTATTTTTCTCAAAATATTTTTCATTTTAATTTTTTACTATATGTTTATTGTTTTTTTTTTAAATCCGTATCAAGGATTCAAGATAAGGTCAGAATATAGCCCCTATTTATGCTTCCACCGTAATATATACGATGGTCACATTTTCTACTAATAATTAAAGTATTATTCAAACTTGTGGTCACTTTCTTGCTAATTAATGAGTGCTCAACCACAAAAACTCTAGATATTTTTGTTTCAAAAAAATTAACTACATTAAATCATTCTTAGTTTGTAAATCGTATTACGCCGTAAAGAAAGATACCAGTAAAAGGTACATTGAGCCATCCTTAGCTTGTAGCTTAATTTATACCATAGAAAAAGATACCATTAAGATCAATAATTTCATTGCAATAATCACAAACCTTTCTTTCAAGTTGTATGTGACTTAACCCTACATCATCACCCCCCTAAATAGAATTCTCTTTCTCAATACTCTTGTCCTTGGAATGGAAAACGGTGAGCAACATTACAATGAGAGACCCAACTTGATAATGAGATTTATTGAAGTACAAGCTAACTCTTGAGAAGATTTTAAGTTTCTAAACTATCCTAAATTTCTATTTAGAGAGAGCGAGAGAGGGAAAGGTAGCATGCTATCCGCTTCGTTCATTTTTTAGAAATGAGTTTAACTAGAAATGTAAAGCAACTAAGATCTTAACTCGGAACTTCTAATACCAACTACTAAGCCCTTTGTCACTTGCGCTAGAGATAGTCGGTTAAACTATCCTTAATTTATTATTGTAGCTTTTTAAAATATCTAGTGTTTATATATATATATATATATATATATATATATATATATATATAATAGGGCTACTATATTCTTATGAGTATAAAGCCCTTCATACTCATAAGTTATTTTAATGGTGGAGCTTCCAAATCAATGATCCACATTGTTAAATGTGTTGTAAAGTAATTGAAACTTCTAAAAAATAAATTTTATAATTTTTCGAAATTATAATAAAGTCCATCAAGCGAAGATAAAATGAACGGTCAAAATCGAACGACTTATGAGTATGAAAACGATTGTACTCATAAAAATATAATAGTCATGCGATATATAGCAATTCCACGCCACGATCTTGAGGATGAGGAGAACGAGAAGTCCACAAAAGAAGCAAGTAAGAAGGTCGAGAGCTTCGCACCGTCGCTCTATTTCTCACACTGTTGTGGCTCATGTGGGTGTCTCCTCGGAGCAGAATATGATATTTTGTTAATAATAAAATAAAAAACCGACTGTTTCTAATACATATGGCAAAAGGATTGGTGGTTGGTACCTGAGGTCTCAAGTTCGAATCCTAACTGATTCACATTTCTAACTAAATTTATTTATAAATAAAATAAACAAAGCGGGTAACATGCTACCTATCTCTTAAAACAAATATAAACTTGACCGGCATTACTAGAGATGTCGGTGGATACGGAAATTCGAAATTTTATTCGAATCCAAACCCAACAGCGCGAAACGGGACTGGACCATACTGGCCGAGGGAAAGCCCATGGCCCGGCACAATATGGCCCGAACCCCAAGGCCCAAGGAATCATGCCTTGGCCTTAGTGTTTGAGCTCCTTTGGGCCAGGAGCTATCCTCCCAAGGTTTGCCACGGCAGACCTTTGGTCCATTGGACCAAAAACTATGTGAATTCTTTTTTTCAAAAAAAATAAAAATTTATATATTTTTGAAGACAAAATAATTAATTATTTTTATAAATTTTAATTTTTTTCAATCAAAATATTAATATAATTAGAAATAATTGTTTTGTTTATATTTTAAATTTTGTAGATTTTTTTAAAAAATAAAAACTTTAAGGGGCCGGCTCGGAGCACGGCACGGCATGTGTCTTCCGAGCCCAAGAGCCGTGCTAGGCTGGAGACTTGGTAGCTCCTGCCTAGCACGGCACGGCCTGAATTTGGAACCATATTAAGCATGTGTTTGGTTCCATATAAAACTGTGGAAAATAAATTTTCGGTGGAAAAAATGTTTACCGCACCTTAGTGGACCTCTCTCTCACGGTCCACGAGGTGGGGTGCGCCTCGTGGACCGCACGCCTATGAACCCCGCCCCTCCCAGCGCCGCGAAAAATGGTTTTCGTTTTCCGTTCGTGTTGAGCGGAAAACGAAAACCTCCGTTTTCCTCAGATTTGTAAAAAAAAAAAATTCCTGAAAATTTTTTTTACGAACAAACAAACGGAATCATACTTTTCCATTAAAAATTTATTTTCCGGGCGATTTTACGAGAAATCAAACAGCCCCTAAGTTGAAAAAATGTTTTGCATAAAGTGCCGGTGCTTAAATTTTTTTTTTTCCTAGGAAAGTAGTACTTAGGATAGTAAGGGATTGTGTCAAGTCAGCTTAACCCGCTTCATTTATTTTTTTTAAAGAAATAAACTTAACTAAAAATGTAAATCAACTAGAATTCGAATTTGGGATTTCGGATACCAACCATCAAGCTCTCTGTCACTTGTACTCGGGTACCAACCAACATAAAATTTTACTTAATTCTTAGTTTCAGAAAAGTTTGTTACCAGCTTAGTTTAGACGGTAGATCTTGAGTTTGGATCTCAGTGTTAAAGGAAAAGGGTGTATGAGTGTATCCCTGTGGTCTATAATTCAGGGGTAAGGGGTATCTGAGAGACTGAGACTCATTAATTACAATATGACCACTTCACTACTCCAGTTATTACGTACGGAGAAGACACACTTAATTGGTTACGTTCTTATTGTTAGAATTTGGTTAGATTTGTAATTGAATCCTATTTGAATTAGAATTAATATTTAAATCTGTTGGAGATAAATCATGATTTAAATATTAATTAGAGAATAAACCTAACTAGATTAGGATTAATATTTAAATCTATTAGAGATTGATTAAGATAGATTTAGATATTAATTAAAGTTTGAATCCTAAATATATTAGGATTGGGGTACGTTTTAAGTTGAGCATTATAAATAGGCATTGTGGCTCTCTTTTTTTTTAGGGTAGTACGGCTGGAACCATTGGGGTGTCGTCCCAGAGAGAGAAAAAGAGAGAGAGAGAGTTATTTTAGTGCACCTTGTGCACGGGTGCACGTGGAGAGGTCTTCTTTGTGGGTTTTATAGAAGACGAGAGAAGGGTAGAAGAGATTCAGAAAGAGGGCTCGGGTTGTAGCTTAGGGGTGGAACTGGGCCGGGCTTGGGTCGGGTATTACTATGCCCAAGCCCGGCCCAAAAAAATATGTTGGGCTTCGGGTCGGGCTTTTATCCAATTTTTTAAAAAAATTAAGGCCCGACCCAAGCCCAAGCCCAATACCCAATACCCATCGGGCTTTGTGGAGGCCCATTTTATGCATTTATCATATAATATATGAATACTTTTATTTGTATAAAATTAAAATAAAATACCTATTTTTAGTTTTATCACATCAAAGAAATTAATATCTAAGATCAAATATATCATAATATAGAACTAAATATTTTGTTAATATATAATATATCCTCATATATATAAGTACATATCATTAATAACAATATATACTATATATGATATACTATATCATTTATTTCTTTTAATAGATAAATAATATATATAATTAAATATTTTATTTTGATAATTAATATATCGGGCTTTTGGGTCGGGCTCGGGTCGGGCTTGGACATGCCCAAATAGGCCCAAAATTTTTTCGGGCCTAAATTTTTAAACCCGGCCCGAACCCAAAGTTGTATTTTTAATACCCAAAGCCCGGCCCAAACATGGCCCATCGGGCCGGGCCTTGTTTAGGCCCGGGCCCAGTTCCACCCCTATTGTAGCTACTCTGTGCAGAAGATGAGTCAAGTGTAATCTTCTCTTATTTAATGAACCTTATTTTACCTGCATATTTTTATCTTTTATGATTGTATCAGCTTTTGCTGAGAAGACGGGTTTATGGTAAAAATTCGATTTGATGTTTCCGTTGCGGAATCCCAACAATCGGTACCGAATCCACAGCAGTCGGTATCGTAGCGGATTGCGGATTCACGAGATCCGGTACCGGGGCGAGTACCGGATTCCCAACAAGCGGTATCAGAGCCGAAGGTTACCGATCTGCGGGAGAGATCGACGGAGATGGCCACGAAATTCGAAATCGAGAAGTTCGACGGCAAGAACAATTTCGGATTATGGCAAATTAAAGTACGAGCAATTCTCGTACAGCAAGAGTTAGACGAGACGTTGAACGGGAAGGAAGCAAAGTCGGCGGAGGTCACGAATGCGGCATGGACAAAGATGGAGCGGAAGGCGCTGAGTACGCTTCATCTATCATTAGCAGATGAGGTTCTTTTTAATGTAGCCAACGAGACGACACCGGCGAAATTGTGGAAGAAATTGGAAGATCTGTACATGACCAAATCCCTAACGAACAGATTGTATCTGAAGCAGCGACTGTTTACGTTGCGGATGCAAGAAGCGGCGAGCCTACATGATCATCTAAATGAGTTCAACAAGGTGGTGGCCCAGTTGACCAGCATCGGAGTCAATCTGGATGACGAAGATAAGGCGTTGATCCTACTATCTTCGTTACCGACGACATATGAGTATCTGGTGACCACGTTGCTTTATGGCAAGGAGTCCATAACCGTGGAGGCGGTCACGGCGATGCTTCTCTCGAACGAGATGCGAAAGATGACTCAGGAGTCCGGCACGCAAAGTCAGGATGTAGGGCTGGTAGTGACTGCGAAGAAGGAGGCGAGAATATCGGCGACCGGATATCAACAGAAGAAACCGCTATCTGAGGTAGAATGCTTTTACTGTCACAGGAAGGGACATATCAAGCGCAATTGTCGAAAACTTCAGGATGATCTGAAGGAGTTAAAGCGACAGAAGGAGCAAACTGTCGTGAACCAGGACGAGGCGATATCAGCGACGGCACAGACAGCAGAGTCGAAGATGATTGATTCTGATGTGCTGTGTGCGGCGACCGGAGGTGCGAAAATTTCGGACGATGCGTGGGTGCTCGATTCGGCATGTTCTTTTCACGTATGTCCGGAGAAGGAGTCTTTTGCCACCTATAAGGCGATCAAAGGTGGAAAGGCACTGATAGGGAACGGGACAGCGTGCAAAGTATTGAGAGTCGGCACGATAAAGATCCAAATGCACGATGGGGTCGTGAGGACGCTGACAGGTGTGCGGTACGTTCCTGGATTGAAGCGAAATTTGATCTCGTTAAGCGCATTGGACTCGAAGGGTTGCGATATTTCGGCTTCAGGTGGAGCTATGAGGGTCCGAAAACCAGATCGGGTCGTGTGCGAGGCGAACAAGCGTAGGAACTTATATGTTCTGAACGGGAGCATAGTCAGAATGGAAGCAAAGACGATTTGGGTTCCAAAAGTTCGCGGAGGTGCAGTCGCTCGAGGCGGACCGGCGGATGCGGCGACATCGAGCGGAGGAGACAAGCTCAAGGTGGAGCTTGCATAGTGAGCTCGACGTGACGGTTGAAGATTACAAATCCAACCAAGGTGGAGATTGTTATGATTTGGTTAGATTTGTAATTGAATCCTATTTGGATTAGAATTAATATTTAAATTTGTTGGAGATAAATCATGATTTAAATATTAATTAGAAAATAAACCTAACTAGATTAGGATTAATATTTAAATCTATTAGAGATTGATTAAGATATATTTAGATATTAATTAAAGTATGAATCCTAAATATATTAGGATTGGGGTACGTTTTAAGTTGAGCATTATAAATAGGTATTGTGGCTCTCTTTTTTTTTAGGGTAGTACCGCTGGAACCATTAGGGTGTCGTACCAGAGACAGAAAAGGAGAGAGAGAGTTATTTTAGTGCACCTTGTGCACGGGTGCACGTGGAGAGGTCTTCTTTGTGGATTTTATAGAAGACGAGAGAAGGGTAGAAGAGATTCAGAAAGAGGGCTCGGGTTGTAGCTACTCTGTGCAGAAGAGGAGTCAGGTGTAATCTTCTCTTATTTAATGAATTTTATTTTATCTGCATATTTTTTTCTCTTTTATGATTGTATCAGTTTTTGCTGAGAAGACAGGTTTATGGTAAAAACTCGATTTGATGTTTCCGTTGCCGAATCCCAACAATCGGTACCGAATCCACAGCAGTCAGTATCGGAGCGGGTTGCGGATTCACGAGATTCGGTACCGGGGCCGGGGCGAGTACCGGATTCCCAACACTTATCATGTTGCCAATGAGTTTGGGCTCACGCTATATATTGACTTAGTAGTGGTTTAATCTTTTACTTATTTCGCTTTCATCAAAGTTGACTTACTATTGCGTACTCCCTTTTTAGCTTATTTATTGCAAGTTGGCTCACGACAAATAAGCAAACACACATTTTGGATGTTAAGAGATGATAATATTAACCAGGGTTAATTTCATAGGTGCCCTCTCATCAACCCCTAATTACATGGTTACTCTCCAAAAATTATTAATATCAAAAATATTCTTTAAATTTAGTAAAATTATCAAAATTACCCATATTAACTGTATTCTAAAAAAAATAGGGCTAAAATACCCATTTTACTCCTCTCACTCTTACAACTATTATAATAAATATTTTATTACGAAGATAATATGCTTTTATTATAAGTATTTTTCTAGTTTAATTTAATTAATTTAATATGTTTTCATTTTGACTAGTTTAATATGTCTTTATTTTATTTCATTTAACTAGTATATATTCATTTTATTTGTTTAATTACAAATGGAAGAATTAGATACTTTTTGTTAGATTTATTTTAAGATTTTTATATTGTTCTAGATGTAGTTTGAAAATTCTTTATTGTAGCTTTAATTTATATTACTATGAGTTTTTTTTCATATTTGTCTTTTTATAGTTTACTTTGATTATTTTTTAAATCTTTATATTATGTTATATATAGTTTGATAGTTTTCTATTTTATCTTTGAAAAAATAATTTGATAATTTCCTATTTTAAATGAAAAAATAATTAAAATAATCAAAGTAAGCCATAAAAAGAAAAATATGAAAGAAAAACTCATAGTCATTTTTTTTTCAAAAAATAATCAAATTAAACTATAAAATAAAAACATATTAAATTAATTAAATTAAACTAAAAAACATACTTATAATAAATATACATTAATTATCTTTGTAATGAAATATGTATTATAATAGTTGTAAGAGACCGACCGTCTCTAGAGCAAGTGGCAAAAGGCTTGGTGGTTAGTACCCGAGACTAGGTTCAAATCCTAGTTGATTCACATTTTCAGCTAAGTTTATTTCTAAATGAAATAAATAAAGCGGGTAGCGTGCTACCTATCTCTCAAATAAAAAAATAGTTGTAAGAGTGAGAGGGATTCTTTCTCAAAAAAAAAAGAGTGAGAGGGATAAAATGGGTACTTCCCTTCTTTTTTTTTTGAAATATAAGTAAAATGGATAGTTTTGATAATTTTACTAAAATGGATAGTTTTGATAATTTTACTAAATTTGGACACAATTTTGATATTAATAATTTTTGGAGGGTATCCATGTAATTAGAGGTTGATGTGCTATTAATTAACACCTGTCGTTAACTTCCTACATATATAATCTGTATCTCCTTCGTCATGCAAAATTTATAACATTTTATGTAATAAAAATATTTTGTGAGATACGCTAGCTTCGTAGTCAACTAACGCAGATCTAGCCTAATCCTGTTCCTTCCAAGTTACATATATAGAGAAGCAATTTGCTAGAAGCGAGCATTGCAAACAACTACGCTCGGCTATGGCTACCTCCAATTCCAGAACTAAGTGCTCTCTGTCCTTGTTCTTCTTCTGCATCATTATTTTTCATGTTATCATACCACATGCAACACCCCTCTCCTTCAGCTTCACCTTTTCCGATCCCGAAACTTATGGGTCGAATATCAAGTTTCAGTCCGACGCTTCCTCGAACGGTACCGTCATCAATCTTACGAAGGACACGCGCGGCGGTCCCGTCACCAACAGCCAAGGCCGAGCGGTGTACAGCAATCCGGTTCTTCTTTGGGACAACGTCACCGGCGAGGTGGCTAGTTTTCACACTGGCTTCTCTTTCGTCATCCAAGCCACGGACACAAGCGCCTACGGGGACGGGCTAGCTTTCTTCCTCTCCCCTTCCCCGTCGGTGGTCCCTAGTTTCGACTGTGGCGGCTACCTCGGCCTCTTTGACGGTACAACCGCTCTGAACGCGACGCAGAATCAGTTGGTGGCGGTCGAGTTCGACACCCTCAAGGATGAATGGGATCCGAGCGACTGTCACGTTGGTATTGATATCAATTCCATCAACTCTACGGCGTATGAGGACTTGCCGAATATCACCAAAAGCGGCACCCGTGCGACTGCGTCAATCGACTACGATAGCACTATGAAAAATCTGAGTGTGTTGCTTTCTTACGATGGTAATCCGAACTACACTAAATCTTTCAGCCTCTCTTGCCTTGTTGATTTGAAGGCAATACTTCCCCAAGAGGTGATCGTTGGCTTCTCAGCTGCCAGCAGCGCCGTCGAGCTGCATCAGATCCTGTACTGGAATTCAACTCAACTTTCGAAAGGAAGAGTAATCGTACGATTACGAGCCCACCAACACAACCGGCCCCTCCGTCATCAACTTACTCTGGCAGAAGTAATGTCGGAGTTGAGGCCGGATCGGCCGCTGGCGTAGTCGCTCTGCTCTGTTTGGTTGCGGCAATTTGTTGGTTTCTTTCATCACGTAAGAAGGCCACTGTGGCAGCGGAAGAAGAAGGCGACATGGACGACGCTGATGATCCGATCGACAATGAGTTCGAGAAAGGTAGGGGACCCCAGAGGTTTCCTTACAGCGAATTGGTTGCCGCAGCGAACAACTTCGGTGAGGCAGAGAAGCTTGGGCAGGGAGGCTTTGGTTTCGTGTACAAAGGGTTCCTGAGGTCCGCAAACCTTCCCGTAGCCATCAAAAGAATCTCCAAGGGGTCGGAACAAGGACTAAAGGAGTACACATCCGAGATCAACACGATAAGCCGACTGCGGCATCGGAATCTAGTGCAGCTCATAGGCTGGTGCCACAGACGCGGAGATTTCTTGCTGGTCTACGAGTTGATGCCCAACGGAAGCCTCGATTCCTATCTCTACAGCAAAGAGAGGCTGCTGCCGTGGTCGGCGAGATACAACATAGCGCAAGGCCTGGCCTCCGCTTTGCTGTATCTTCACACCGAGTGGGAGCAGTGCGTGGTGCACCGGGACATCAAGTCGAGCAACATCATGCTGGATTCGTCGTTCGGCGCTAAGCTCGGCGACTTCGGGCTGGCGCGGCTCGTCGACCACGACCGCGGCTCGCAAACAACGGTTCCGGCGGGCACCTTGGGATACCTGGCCCCTGAATGCTTCATCACCGGAAAGGCCAGTAAGGAGACCGACATCTTCAGCTTCGGAGTCGTCTTACTCGAAATCGCTTGCGGGAGAAAGTGCTTAGTCCAGACGGAGTTTCGGAGCAAAGTTAGCCTGGTTGAGTGGGTCTGGGGTCTGTACGGAAGGAAATCGGTTCTGGAAGCAGCAGACGAGCGTCTGAACGGCAATTTTGAAGAAGCAGAAATGGAGAGATTGATGGTTGTGGGGTTATGGTGCGCCCACCCAGATTATAACCGACGACCGACGATCCAACAAGCGATCGGTGTTTTGCGCTTCGAAATTCCGTCGCCTGCTCTTCCTCCGAATATGCCGGAGCTGATGTTCGCGCCGCCGATGGATCTATCAAATTTCAATTACACCTCATCGTCATCCACTGGAGCATCGGCTTGCGCCATTTCTGTATCTACTAACTCGACCGCTGCATCTGAATCCTCCTCATCTCGGCTACTTAAATAATAGTTGATAAAACTCAACATTGAGCATGTTACAATTTGTTACCTTTCTTCTTCTTTTTTTTCTTTAATATGTGTTTTGATGTTTTAGTCTTATTGTGGGAAATAATACGGATGTTACTTTACGTCCCTCAGCAATGGTACTAGGTACAAAGCAATAGTGCCAATCGTAGCTTAGTTTTCCGAGGAAGGTTATTTTTATATGATGTATTGCAATTTTTTTTTAACAAGAGTGGCATGTCAAGCAGTTGCTTATAGATCTAAAACTAGACGACCATTTGCAGTTTATAAATGCCCAAATGCAGTAAAAATGCCATTTCCTTATAGACTAGAGTAAAAGATAAATTATAGGATTTCTCTCTTCAAAATGACCCTCTAGAAATATTGATGTTGTCTTTCTTAATAAACTACATCAGTATTGCGAAATAGAATTCTCAGTACTCTTCTCCTCGAAGTGGAAAAAGGGATTGCGAAATAGAATTCTCAATACTATTCTCCTCGAAGTGGGAAAAGGTGAACAACAGTAACAGTTCTCAATAATCCCAGTGACAGCGTTTGTGTTGAATTAATGCAAAATGATTTTTTTTTTTACTTTTGCGCACGTGTAAGAATAGCATGTCATTAATTTGCAACATATAATAGGTCTAAATGCAGACGATTATTTGATATTTTTTTATTTTTAAGAGAAAAATTAACATGTCATCCATTTCGTTTGATTTTACCAGAAATGAAGAAAAGCTGGAAGTGTGAACAACTGGGCTTCAGACTTGGGGCTTAAGGTAGTGTTTGGTTCGGGAACAAGGGGGGGAATAAGCCCTTGTTCCCCCCTTTGTTCCCAAACGCAATGTTTGGTTCCCGGGAACAGTAGTTTCCGGGAATCTGGAACTAGCTGGTATAAAGCTGGAACTGCTGTTCCACCCGTTTCCTGGAACAAGCTTGTTCCTTAATGAGAACAAGATTAATTAAAATCTAAATTTAATTTTAATGGCAGTAAATTATTAATTAATCTAATTAATATATTTAAATTATTATTTTTTACTTTAGTAATTAAATAATTTAAATAATTTATTATTTATAATTAAATATTAATAATTAGATAATTATTATTATTAATTTATTATTTATAATTAATTATTAATAATTTTTATTCTTAATAATTAGATAATCAAAATTATTATTAATTTATTATTTATAATTAATTATTAATAATAATTATTATTAATAATTAATTTTTATTTATTTTTAAGTAATATTTTGATGTTAATTAATTACATAATATAATTTTAATTTCAAATTATAACTCTTATTCCTCTTGTTCCAATCTAACCATCCAAACATTATTTACCTTATTCCTAGGAACAACCCAATTTTTATCCAAACGCAAAATTGGTCTAGTTCCTGCTTATACCTGAACTTGTACCTATCCCTAGAACTAGCAGTTCTTACTTATACCCGAACCAAACGCAGCCTAAAAGACCATTTTCTCATACGGAAGGCTGGAGTAAAAAATAATTTATAGGCTTTTCTCTTCAAAATTAAATAAACCTCAAAAAAATATTGATTTAACACATAATACTTACGACATTTTTTTAAAAAAAACTAGAGTACAAATAATCTCTCAGTTCTCTAACATATGATGTCTTAGAACCTATCAAAAACAAAACATTGCCAAAAAAAAGGGGGTAAAATATATAAAGATCTTCTCAACTTTTTTTACAAATAGGCGTCTGTAACTGCCTAGTGCACTGGTATAGAGAGCGGCGCCGGAGAAGCGGCGGAGGAGAGAGAGAGAGAGCCGACGAAGTAGTAGTAGAAGAGAGGAAGAAGATTAGGGTAGAAGAATCTAGAACCAACAGGATCTAGGCGATCCAAGAAATAAAGAGAAGGGTGAATTCAGACTTCAGAGCGGGTGGTTGGACAGCGAGTTGCCAACGGACGAATAGCAGACTTGAATTCGGACAGTCAAGTTCTATCGGTTTTGAGAGGCTCGCTTTCCTAACGAGCCCGATGGGATCATCCCAATACCATGGAAGAATGAGCCCAACTCAGCCCATTTATTCAGTAGTTTCTCTGTAGCTAATATAGTATGACTAGGGCTACTATACTCTTATAAGTGTAGGTCTTTTGTACTCATAAATTTCGATCATTAGACGAAAGAATGTGCGGTTAGAATGATAGTGATTTTCGATTAGGATGATAGTGGTCTTCTAGAATTGAGTGAGTGATTGATTAAATATTATAACATAACGGATAGAAATGATCAAATGGGTAGATCTAACGGCCGAAAACTTATGAGTTAAAAAGAGTTTATACTCATAAAAAATATAGTAGCCAAGCTCATACAGTCATGTTTCTATTAATTAGGCTAACATAATTACTTCAATCATGTAATTAGGGAAGGGGACTATATAAGCCTGCCAATGTAATTAATTAATGAATATAAAGAATTAATATAAAATACTTCCTCCCCAAGCCTTCTTTTTCTTTCTTCATTCTTCTCTCTCCCTCTCCCCTTCTCTTCCCCTCTTCTCGTCAATTTCCTAATATCTGATGCATCTCTTCTCTCTAATTCTCCTTCTACTATCCTTTCCCTCACCCAATTACCTGAATCCGATCCAACCATCATCCTCGTCGCCGACTAAGCCTCAAAGCGATCTCATCATTGGCGGCTGCTCGTCGTTCGGAATATTACAATTTTTGAACTTTTAATTTTGACAATTACATTATTTAAAGTTTATCAAATAGTTCAACCGGTCCTCTCCTAAACGACTTACTAATTACACAACTATTTTCACCAGAATGAAATAATCCAAATTACTCTTATGCAAAGAAAAATGCTACCTTTCCGCCTATATATAATTGTTATCTTACAATCTATGCATTCTAGGGTTCACAAAAAATTTTTGGGTTGTTAATTGAAAAAATAATAAGATTAGTAAAAGATAAGAGCCATTAGATAAGTTTTTTTTTTTTTTTTTTGAGAGAATGGTAGCTAGTTACTTGCTTCATTCATTAGGAAAATGAACTAGGCTTACAAAATTGAGACAGTAAGGGCCTCCTAAAGAAAAAAAAAAGGGGATGAAAAGTGAGAATAAAGTAAGTAAAGAGTACAAAAGCAAGGCGGGACAAAAACGAAAAGTAAGTAAAAGTACAAAAGCAAAAAGAAGGAGACGCCCAAGAGACCGGAGAGCGTAGGCAGAGTTACTAGATACTCGTTTTCCAGTCAGACACCAGGAGTCTGACGCGCTCAAGTGCACAGGGAGGGTAGGGGAGCTTAGCTCGGAAAATGAAGTCGTTCCTCTTAGTACCAAATCGCTGTGACTAGAGTTAAGGCTTCAAATCTTCTCTGGAAGTCTGGTAAACTGAGCAATCTAGACCACAGCTCTGTCGCCTCTGCCGAGGGTTCAAGCAAGACATTCGGGCCGTCCACGCAGAGGAGTAGGAATCGAGTGAAGACACAAGCGGTTGTAAGGTGGTCGCAGTTTTCCAGGGTAGCGGCACAGAGCACACATAATTGTTCCGCGATCCATCCACGTTTATGTAGACGGTCAGCCATTGGGATTCTATTTCTCAGAAGCAACCAAAGGAATACTTTGATTTTGACCGGGATTTTAAGTTTCTATATAGCAGAACTCGCATCATCCCGTAAACCGTCATCCGTGAGGAACAAATAGAGTGATCTGACGGAGAATTGTTAGCTAGGGGTCCAGCGCCATTTGGTCGTGTCCGCCTTGTTGGTGGGACGGGACGGCCCAAGCATTCCCTTGAGGAGAGTGATCTGCCTACGCCAAGCCGCTGAGGGGCCCCCGTAGTTCTCCGACAGATGTAACGCCACCGCCAGCCGTTTGGGTTCCAGCATTGGGCCACCCTTGTGTCCTTGTGCCTGATATGATCAAATATATTCGGGAGGAGCGTGCGTAAGGGGGTTTCTCCCGTGCAGAGATCTAACCACAACCTGATGTCGCTACTGCCTCCTAGGTCATAGCTCACACTGCATTTGAAAATGTCGCGGCAGTACAACACTCCCCTCCACCATTGCGAGTAGGGGACGAAAGATCTATGGGGTGTAAAGTTGGTCGGGTGTAAATGTAGACCTAGTCTAAAAGTGTAGGGGCAACATTGCTCCTGTGCAAAAGTTACTCTCCCAATTTGGATCGTTTTCTCTATAGGGTTCTAAAACAGATTCGAATCCATAAAAAAAATAAAATAAAATCGAACTTAATGTTTTTAAGATATGTGTAAGAATTAACATATGCCAGCAAATCGAAAGCTCCCTAATAAAATATTGTCTACTGATGTTTTGCCTGTCTAGAATAAATTAGGATTTGTATACAAAAAATCAAAATTAATCTTTTTAAAATATAAACAAAAACTAATGCATGGCATTAAATATGTGCTTTCCAACGAGGCATTGCTTAGGAGCCCCCTACTAGAATTTTTTTTTGGAAAGTAGTACTTATAATAGTAAGGAATAATTTCAAGTCAAACTCGACGGCTTTATATACGTGTAACATAAAATTTTACTTAATTTTCAGTTACTATTTAGGCTTCGTTTGGGATTGCGGGGAGATTACATTACGTGTGGTGAGAAAGTACGTTGAAAAAATATGCTATTTGTTTTCGCATGTAATTGTGTTCCGCATATCGCGATGAGTCGGTTACGATATATTTTTTGCTGTCTTACTGGAGAACGTAGAAACATATCCCTATATACTTTTTCCTCAACTTCATTATATATAAAAGCGTTAGATATACCTCAATATAAAACTAAGCCTTAGAATAATTTGTTGCCCGCTTTTATTTCAGACGGTAGATCTTGAGTTTGAATCTCACGACGCATGGAAAAGGGTGTATCCCTGTAGTCTTTAATTAACTCGTTAATTACAGCTATTACTAGCAAGGCGCGCGTAATTAGTTACGTCCTAGTCATGTTGCCAGGTTGGACTCATGCGTAATTGTCTACTCTTTTACTTATTTCGCTTTCATCAAAGTAGACTCAACTATCGAGTACTCCCTTTTTAACTTATTTATTATTGCAAGTTGGTTCACGACCAATAAGCAAACACACATTTTGGACCTTAAAAGATGATAATAATTAACTAACTCCCATTGTTAATTTTCTACTATAGCATTTTATATAATTAAAAATATTTTGTAAAAAAGTTAGTTTCGTGGTCAACTAATGCCGAGCCCAATCCTCTTCGTACCAAGCTTAATATAGAGAAACAATTTGCTAGAAGCGAGCATTGCAAACGACTACGACTATATGGCTTCCACCAAATCGAGAACTGATAAGTGCTTCCTCTCTTTGTTCTTCTGCATCACCATCTTTCATCTTATCATACCACCTGCAACACCCCTCTCTTTCAGCTTCAACTTCTCCGATCCCGAAATTAACATGTCGCTTATCCAACTCCAGGCTGACGCCGTCTGGAACCGCACTGTCATCAACCTCTCGAAGGACTCGAGCGATTCCATCAGCAACAGCCAGGGCCGAGCGGTGTACAGCAATCCGGTGCTTCTTTGGGACGACGCCACCGGCGAGGTGGCTAGCTTTCACACTAGCTTCTCTTTCATCATCCAAGCCACGGACGCGAGCGCTTACGGGGACGGACTAGCGTTCTTCCTCTCCCCTTCCCCGTCGGTGGTCCCTAGATTCGACGGCGGCGGCTACCTCAGCCTCTTCGACAATGGAACCGCACTAAACTCGACGCAGAACCAGTTGGTGGCGGTCGAGTTCGACACCTTCAAGAATGACTGGGATCCGAGCGCCTGTCATGTTGGTATTGATATCAATTCCATCAACTCTACGGTGTACGAGGACTTGCCGAATATCACCAGAAGCGGCACCCGTGCGACCGCGTCAATCGCCTACGATAACACTACGAAATATCTGAGTGTGTTGCTTTCTTACGATGGTAATCCGAACTACACTAAATCTTTCAGCCTCTCTTGCCTTGTTGATTTGAAGGCAATACTTCCCCAGGAGGTGACCGTGGGCTTCTCAGCCGCCACCGGCGGCGCCGTCGAGCTGCATCAGATCCTGTACTGGAATTTCAACTCAACTTTGGAAAGGAAGAGTAATCTTATGATTACGAGCCCACCAACACAACCAACAAGCCCGCCAACACAACCGGCCCCTCCGTCGTTGACTAACTCTGGCACAAGTAACTATGTCGGAGTTGTGGCCGGCTCGGCCGCTGGCATAATCGCCCTGTCCTGTTTGATCGCGGCAGTTTGGTGCTGTCTTTCATCGCGTAAGAAAGTCAACATGACAGAGGAAGAAGAAGGTGGCATGGACGATGAGGATGATCTGATCGACGATGAGTTCGAGAGAGGTAGGGGACCCCAGAGGTTTCCTTACAGCGAATTGGCTGCCGCGACAAACAACTTCGACGAGGCAGAGAAGCTTGGGCAGGGAGGCTTTGGTTCCGTGTACAAAGGGTTCCTGAGGTCCGCAAACCTTCCCGTAGCCATCAAAAGAATCTCCAAGGAGTCGAAACAAGGACTGAAGGAGTACACGTCCGAGATCAACGCGATAAGCCGGCTGCGGCATCGGAATCTGGTGCAGCTCATAGGCTGGTGCCACAGACGCGGAGATTTCTTGCTGGTCTACGAGTTGATGCCCAACGGAAGCCTAGATTCCTATCTCTACAGCAAAGAGAGGCTACTGCCGTGGTCGGCGAGATACGACATAGCGCAAGGCCTGGCCTCCGCTTTGCTGTATCTTCACACCGAGTGGGAGCAGTGCGTGGTGCACCGGGACATCAAGTCGAGCAACATCATGCTGGATTCGTCGTTCGGCGCTAAGCTCGGCGACTTCGGGCTGGCGCGGCTCGTCGACCACGACCGCGGCTCGCAAACAACGGTTCCGGCGGGCACCTTGGGATACCTGGCCCCTGAATGCTTCATCACCGGAAAGGCCAGTAAGGAGACCGACATCTTCAGCTTCGGAGTCGTCTTACTCGAAATCGCTTGCGGGAGAAAGTGCTTAGTCCAGACGGAGTTTCGGAGCAAAGTTAGCCTGGTTGAGTGGGTCTGGAGTCTGTACGGAAGGAAATCGGTTCTGGAAGCAGCAGACGAGCGTCTGAACGGCAATTTTGAAGAAGCAGAAATGGAGAGATTGATGGTTGTGGGGTTATGGTGCGCCCACCCAGATTATAACCGACGACCGACGATCCAACAAGCGATCGGTGTTTTGCGCTTCGAAATTCCGTCGCCTGCTCTTCCTCCGAATATGCGGCTGGTGACCGCGCCGCCGCCGGCGGATCTATCAAGTTTCAATTACACCTCATCGTCATCCACTGGAGCATCGGCTTGCGCCGTTTCTGTATCTACTAACTCGACCGCTGCATCTGAATCCTCCTCATCTCGGCTACTTAAATAATAGTTGATAAAACTCAACATTGTGCATGTTGCAATTTGTTACCTTTCTTCTTCTTTATTTTCTTTAATATGTGTTTTGATGTTTTAGTCTTATTGTGGGAAATAATACGGATTTTACTTTACGTTCCTCAGCAATGGTACTAGATACAAAGCAATAGTGCCAATCGTAGCTTTGTTTTCCGAGGAAGGTTATTTTTATATGATGTATTGCATTTTTTTTTTTATATAAATAAGAGTGGCATGTCAAGCAGTCGCTTTTTGATGAAAATCTAGACAATCATTTACACTTTATAAATATGCCCAAATGCAGTTAAAAGGCCATTTTCTTATAGACTAGAGTAAAAGATAATTTAGATGATTTACTCGCTTTCAAAGGACCCTCTCGAAATACTGATGCAGTAGCTAGATAATACTTCAATGTTGTTTTTCTTTTGTTTTTTTTCCCCAACATATTGATGATTTTGGGATAGATTTCAACTTATTGAAAGTTCCGATGATGATTTTATGCTTTAAAAAGTTGGGGAGATGGATTTCAAAATGGTTAAAAGTTATCCAAAACCTAGCGTAAAATCTCTTGCACGAGTTGGGTGTCGAAGTACTAATAAAGGAGTGTGCCATAGAGTTGGGCGATGAGGACGTTTGTTGCACCCTTCCTTTGACGCTTGTTATCGTGTTTTCGTCTTTTCATATTTTCGTTGTTATTGTACTCTTTTTCTGTTTCTTCTGTTTTTTTTTTTTTCTTTCTATGTTGTTTTTTGGCCAATTTGCATAAAAAATCCACTTATTTTGGACTTTTGCAAAACTGGGCCATCTTTTTCGTTTTTACAGATTCGGTCTGCTTTTTCAGCAAACTGACCAAAATACCCTTATTACTTTTTCTCTTTCCTCTTTCTCTCTCCTCTTCGTTTCTGTCGTTCTTTTTTTTTTTCTCGCCGAAAAAAAAGAGGCGGATCGGACGTCGCCTCCCTCCTCACCCTCCTTCTTCACCGTTGCCTCCTTCCTCACCCTCCTCTCCACCGCCCGCAATCCCTCCTCCTCTCCCCCGCCGCCGCCGCCGAGCCCACCCCCACCGTCGCCATGGCGGCGGCGGCCCCATGTCCTGCCGTACCTGTCGTCTCCGTCGTCGAGCCCCTCGTCCGCCGCCGCGGTCGTCGCGCGTCGGCGGCGTGCGGAGGAAGAGGCTCTTGCGGAAGTTCGTCGCCGGCGCTGGAGCGGAGCTACTCCGGATGGCGCCAGGCGACGCCGCGACATGCGTCCGGCGTCGGCCGCTGGCCACTCCGCCATCGCGCAGGCCGCCGAACCTCGTGCCTCAGCTGGCTGGCTGGAGGTCGGCGGCCGACTCAGAGCACGCCCGGCCGCGGGCCGACAGCGTCCGTTTGAGGACATCGGGCGGCGGGGGAGGCGCTGATCGGCAGGCGTGCTCCGCGCGGGTGCGCGGCACGCCGGCGTGCGGGGCCGGGTCGGCGCTGGGTCGTGCACGCAGCGGCGGCGGGCGGGTCAGCGGCGCGCTCGGCTTCTTCATTGCTTCTCTTCAATAGGTAATGTGCATCATAGTACCATTAAGTGTATAATTCCAATGGTGTAAATGGCGTAATGTATGTCCAATTATAACCATTATATTATGGTGTAAGGTTAATGGGTTCACCATATAGTGAATGGTGCATCATTGACCAATTACACCTATTAATGGGTTGCGAGGACGACTGTGACGGCGACGGAGAACGACGGTGGGGGTACGAGGGCTCAGAAGGGAGTGACGGGCGATTGGAGTGACGAGGCGAGTCAAGGGCGGGACGATGGCTCCCGACGGCACGGCCGACGGTATGACGACGGTGGGGTGGCTCGGCGGCTGGCTGGGCGGCGCGGGGAGAGGAGAGGGACTCCGGCGGCAGGAGCTTCGCATTGAAAGGGAGACCGATTCGGCGGACCTCTCGAGCTTGAGCTGCGAAGCTTCTCCCCTTGCAACTTTGGGACGAGCGCGCGGGTTGCTTGAGGTCGGAGGAGGAGACGCGGAGCTTCGGCGGCGGGCTTGAGAGGGGACGGGAGTGAGTGAGGGGCTTGAGGAGTGAGAGAGAAAGAAAGAGAAGAGGATGGCGAGATGACGGTGGGGTGGCTCGGCGGCGGCGGCGGGGGAGGGAGGGAGGTCCGGCTTGAGGAGGCGGGAGGCAGGGCTCGGGCGGGTCCGAAAGAAGAACGAAAAAAAAAAAAAACGGAAGAAACGAAGAGGAAGAGAAAGAGGAAAGAGAAAAGTAATTAAGGTATTTTGGGTCAGTTTACTGAAAATACGGACCGAATCTCAAAACGAAAAAAAGTGACGCGCGATTTTGCAAAAGCCCCAAAATAAGTGGATTTTTATGGCAAAAAGTCTTGTGTTTTTTATTGCTTCCTGCGAGCTTAGCTGCTCACATTATGTAGTAAATTCAACTTAATGAATAAAACAGGTAGTGTGCTATCTTTTCTCAAAAAAAAAAATCTCTTCAGATACCAAACAAAAATTGCAATAAAAAATAAAAATCATAAACGAGAACTATTTTCTAATAAAAATGCTGATACATGTACTTTCAAGATACCGCCTAAATATTATGATGTGTGCAAATATTATTTATACCTTAATTAAATTACTAATTTTAAGATTATATTATAAGTCGAATGCAATTATTATATTCTATACTCCACCCTAGCCTAATTCTCATCATATATGTAATGTCAAATCATTAACTACATATAGAGAAATATAAAATTGGAATACGCCATGTCCATTTCTCTCTTCTAAAATAGGAATTCATAGATCAAAGATAAAAGCAGCCATTGTATACTCGACATCCTAAATCTAGATTATGGTGGCTAAAAGTAATCTGCATTTTATATTTCGAAAAATTTGGAATATTTTCTATTCTGGGTGGTTAATTTCCACCATTATTTGAAGGCTAAATTGACATTATGGATCTTTAATTCAAGTCCAAGACATTTAGTTTCAATTTAATTTATTACTATTCTTGCATTGTTTTTTTTAAATTATTGCAATTAATTGCAAATGTCAAACGTAGTTGCTAAAATTAATGAATAACATCATATAAGAGGATGTGATAGTGTTACAATTAATAGGTTGCTACTACAATAGATTTATAGTCCTACTTATTTACTGAAAATAATTAGTATTTATCAATTAAATTTAACTGCAAGATTTAATTATAATAATTAAAATTTTAAACTAAAATTACGAATATTTAAGTTGAGAATCAAAATACTATGCCGCTTTTAAGTTCTTCGGCCCATAAAGCTGAAATGAACCATTATATTAATTGTTGGAGTAAGGGAGTCACAACAAAATATAATTTAATTTATTTAATAATATTCGGAGTGGGGGGAAATCAAAATATACTAAATATTTTAGCCTCTTCGAAAATTTAAAAATTAGACATTTTTGACAAAGACAAAGACCAATGTAGTTGGTTGCTCAATTTTGTTATGCTAAAATTATAATGTAAGAGAGATAAGGTTTCTTTCTACAAAGTGGTCTTCTCAGAGTTGAGTGCACACTACGGAATAATATATATAATAAGAGAGTAAAATTGCTCTCAAAGGGGCTGATTCAAAGACTAAAAAATTGAATCATCACATAAATGTGGCTTGCGGAACCAATGGTTCCTTACTTCATTGTCCATCTTTAATTTATACAAAGGAATTTTTTAGTTGTCTATCTTTTATCTCAAACTGCATCTTCAGTATGAACATTAATTTTATTTATCTCAGCTTTGCCGGCTATGCAACAACATATCATTGACAAGAAGCGTAACAAACATATAAGAATTGACTTATCAAGTTTCTGAAGTATAACACATTATTACGTTGGGTTCTAAAAAAATATTAGTATTGTTATAAACGAGCTGAGCATTTGTACAATTGTCGAAAAAGACTAGCTTTAAATCATAGAGAATTCCTTTTAATAGACAAAATCGTCATCTCTTGTCTTATACAAACATATAACTCTCTTGACTAATTCATATAAATTACTGTGCAAGTTTTCATGCAGAAAAATGTTTTAACATCAAACTACTAAATCAAAGGTCATCAATATCTTTTAGCGATAAAAAAATACAAATAGAAATATACTTCATGATGTCGAAAATATCATTAAGTCAACAACTTTCACCCTGAGCTGAACCTATAACAACAATACCAAAATTTTATATTCATTGGCACTTTCACGCGGAAAAATTTCATACTTTTTTTTTTAAGACTATTTTAACCAACAACTTTTCTTTCTCACAGACGGTTTATCATCTCCTATGTGCGATTTAAATGGGTTAGCAGGCTCGCTTCCGTGCCGACAGAATCCATGGTTTCAAACCCAGTACTTAGAAACAATCGCCCAACTCAGCCATGTATTAATAGTTTCTCTGTAGCTATAAGTCCTCGTTGGTGTAATTGAGGTTAGCTTAATACTCCCAAACATATAATAGGGAAGGGGGCATATAATAGCCTACCATATCGTAATTAATGAATATAAAATATAGCAAATACTTCCTCCCAACACCTTCTTCTCCTTCTTCATTCTCCTCTCTCCCTCCTCACTCCTTCGCCTCGCCTCATCTAATTTCGGCAACTTTGGTAGCATATGCCTCTCTCTTATCTCTTACTATCCTTCTCTCAATCATTCCTGAATCTATCCAACCATCATCATCGTCGTCGACAGCGATCTCAATGCATTTAGTAGACTGGCGAGTTGCTGAAATTTACAACTTTTGAACTTTAAATTTTGATAATTACATATTCTTTAAATATTTATCAAATTGTTCAAAGTATCGCCTTCTATACATGAACTTTACTAATGCAAAGTCATTATCCAAAATGAAATAATTCAATAAGTCCTTATGCAGAGGAAAATGCTACCTTTTGCCTGTTAATAAATACAATTGTTTATTTCAGCAACATATGCATTAGGTCACAAAATTCTTTTGGGTTTTAGCTGAAGGATATAATTTCATACAGGTCCCTGCAAATATGATAAATGACAAATATACCTTATAAAGTTCAACTTCATATAATTATCCTACAAAGTCTAATATTTTCAAAATATCGTCCTAATGCGTAAATCCGTAGAAAAATTTAATAATATCAGTTATATTTACCGCTGATTAAGTTTTGACATTAACCTTTTTAATATTATAACTGTTATTATTTTTGAAGTGACATATTTGTGATGGTGAAATTGAAAATATAAATATGTCCTAACGGTAACAAATCAGAGAGACATATTTAAAATATATTAAATTTTTGTGGACAACATAAGGAAAATTGGAATTTTGTAGATATATGTTTATCATCACTATATCGGCAAAGAACCTGTATAATTAACCCTTCGTTAAAAAATGCTAAGTGCCGCTGTGAATGTAGACCCTAGTCTAAAATTATGTATGGATCAACATTGTCGACTCTGTTAAAGTTACTCTCTCCAAATTGGATTGTTTCTCGGATAACAGTCTGAAACGGTCGAATATTTTGAAAAAAAAAGAATTTAAAATTAATTTTTTTATAATACTGTAAAAATTAACATATGCGAACAAAATCAAAGAGCTACGAATAGGACATCACTTGGAAGCCTCCAGTGATGTTTGTGCCCTCTCTAGAACGAAATTCGACTTATGTAAAAAATTTGATAAGAGATAAAGTATTTTAAAATAATATATAAAAAAATTCATGACAGCGATACGTGCTTTCCAGCGAGGTATTGCTTACGAGCCTGACTTATTTTTTTTTTTTTTCCTTGAAAGTAGTACTTACGAATAGTAAGAATATAAGTTCAAGTCAGCTAAACTCAACATGTTATAAATATGTAATATAAAAATTTTACGTAATTCGTAGTTATTGTTTTAGAAATTGTTTGTACCAGCTTTTATTTCGGACGGGTGATTTGAGTTGAATCCTAACTAAATGGAAAGGGTATATCCTGTGGTCTTTAATTGAGGTAGATATAGAGACGTAAATTATTACAATGCCAAATATCACACTCACTATTCTGGGCATGCTTAATTTGTTACGTCCTTTGTCATGTTTGCCAAATTTATGGGCCTCCTTATTTGACTTGTGGTGGGTTTAATCTTTAGACTATTTACTTACAAAGAGAGACTCAACTAGCCGCTAAGCCACTTTTAGCTTATTTTACGCAAGTTTGGTAACGACAAAT